>NC_022012.1:14488534-14510815 GCF_000317375.1 Microtus ochrogaster | reverse complement strand
TTTTTTGAGACAGGTCTTAACTGTGTATCCCTGGCTGCCCTGGAATTCTCTGTGTAGACCAGGCTGACTTCAAACTTCTTCCTCCCAGTTCTAGGATTAAAGGCATGCACTACTATGCCTTGCTAAAGATTTCATCTTGGTGGGAGGGTGGGGCTGTGTGTGGGTGGGGAGGATGGTAACAAAGGGCTGGTACTTTTAGGTTCTTGTCCCTTTCTGGGATAGCATACATCAAAATTAAATCAATTTATTTACTTATACTTTTTAAAAGATATTTCAGATTTTCTTTTGATATAAAATCTTTAGAATGACTTCAATCAGTAGGTGGCTAAAGTGTCTTTTTTTATTTGATTTTCTACCTGACAAGGTCCTGGTAGTCTACATGGACCCATAAGGGGCTAGACATTGAGCCTATTGGTAGAGCATTTGCTTAGTGTGTAGAAGGTCTTGGGCTCCACCCCCAGCACTACAAAGAAAACAAGGATGTCCTTGACAAATGCTGCAGCATCTACTGGTTTCTGTTGCTCCATTTGTAGACCTCACTCAGGGCTGGGGTTTGTAGAGAAGTATATGTAAGGAAAGGTAGCAGTTGTAGGGGATAGCAGACCCCAGGGCACCATTGCTAATGAGGTGGTGTAATCTCTCTGCTTCACCAGAGAGATTGACTAGGCAGTGCTCCCTCTGGTCTCTGATTCACTCAGCAGTTTCTTCAGGGTTGCTCACTCTAACTACCCCATATCTCTTACCCCTCCCTGCTTTGTCACCAGCAAATCAGTCAGCTTAAGCAAGACCCAATGCATGTAACCAATTATACTATAACTAGGACTGGGGAGTGGTAGTAGGTTTGCCCTTTCAACTGGCTGTGCCAGTGTTCAGTCTGTGCCTTGGAAGTAGCTATGTTTCCCAAAAAACTTAAAACACGAGATCTTCATTTTTGTAACTCAGTTGTATGAGTACCAAGTGTGAACTTTGTAGTGGCAATGTTGTTGTTTTGCCATGTCAAAAAGTTGAACGCATTTGTAGATTCTTTAGGCCCTTTCTGTTTAGGAAGGGGGAGTTTCAGAGTTGGTCCTCTGAGTACAGGCAGCAGTGCACAGCAGCATGGCTCAGATGTAATCCAGGAAGCCATAGAGTCACCTGGTGTTAGTTAACCTTGTGGAAGGAACATTGGGGAAGCCAAGGGTTGTAGATAGAAATTTCTGTCCCTCCCAATCCTGCAGCCATTCAGTCCCAAATAAACACACAGAGGTTATATTAATTATAAACTGTTTGGCCTGTTATTGCAGGCTTATTACTAATTACCCTTTCAACTTAAATTAACCCATAATTCTTATCTATGTTTAGCCATGTGGCTTAGTACCTTTTCTCAGTAAGGCGTTCTCATCTTCTGCTTCTGGATGATGACTGTGGCTCTGCCTTTTCTCCTCCTAGAATTCTCCTAGTCTGGTTGCTCCATCTATACTTCCTGCCTGGCTACTGGCATTTTATTAAACCAGTACGAATGACAAATCTTTACAGTGTACAAGAGCATTATCCCACAGCAAAGGGCAGCATAGATACATTTTGTTATGCTTCGTGGGATTCATGCAGGGTCTTGGCACCAGGTTGTATTTTCCTCTGTTGTAATGAGTAGGCTCTTTGGATTTTGCAGGCTGTGAATTCTAGTCCTACCTGAGACAGGAGAATTTCACCTGATAATCTGGTCAGTTGAGGTACAACAACATATGTGAGATGGGCAATGCATTTTATATATTAGTCAGAGATCCTTGAAGTAGGTAAGTTGCCTTTAAGGGCCCATGGAAAATCTGTTTAACAGCAAAGTATAGAGTGAGGACTTTTGAGATGAGGTCTTTATTAAGGTCCATGGCCTTTTTGAATTTCAGACTTTCTTGTGAATTGAGAATTAGGATTGCTTTAATTTTTTAAATTTTTTTCTTCCTCTTGAGACAGGGTTTTGTATAGACTAGGCTGTTCTTGAACTCATAAAAAAGTATTTTTTTTTCTTAAAGATATTATGCATACAACATTCTGCCTCCATGTATGCCTGCAGGCCAGAAGAGTGCACCAGATCTCATTGCAGATAGTTGTGAGCCACCATGTGGTTGCTGGGAATTGAACTCAGGACCTCTGGAAGAACAGTCAATGCTCTTAACCTCTGAGCCATCTCTCCAGCCCATAAAAAAGTATTTTATGAGTGTTTGGTCTGCATGTATATGTGTGCCTGTTGCCCTCAGAGCTGGTGTTGAATCAGTATCCTAGAGCTGAAACTGACAGATAATTGTAATCTACTGTGTGCATGCTGGTGACCAAACCTGGGTTTCTGCAGGAGCAGCAAGTGCTCATTAACCACTAAGCCATCTTTCCAGCCTTATGACCGTGAACTCTTAAAAGATCCTACCCCACACACCAGTGCTGAGTTTACTAGTGTGCACCATTGGCCTTTAGGTTACGTAGTGGTTGGGAGGATGTAGTGTATGTTGAGATTTCCTACAATAAGATGACGAGCAAGTGACTACATGGTAAACATGAAGGGGAAAAGGTTTAATAGGTCCCTGCTTTGACTTCTTACAGTATCAGTACTCATTGCCCTAAAATATTCCCCATATATGGTATATCATACAGAAGATATGAATTAAAATATTAAATTCATTATAAAATAATTAAAATATTAAATTCATTATTAAAATAATGAATTAAAATTTGTTTCTACTATTTAAATTTGACTTTGCATTTGGAAATTTGGATCTCAATCAGAGTAGTTACTAATGAGGCTGGTTATATGGGTCAGGGCTTGCCTAGCATCCATGTTTTTTGTCCCTGGTTTTTTGACCCAGCACTGAAATAAATATAATTCAAAGACTGTATAAGGCCTTCAAGAATTAAATCTTGTATAAAATGTAGCATGGGGTTCTCAGTTTGATAAATCTTTGTGTCCTAAACCTGAAAATAAATGATTCTCATAATGAATTGTGATAGACTTATTGCTGTTCATTGAGGTCCCCATATCCAGCAGTCAGATAAAGAGACCAGATACACATTTCAAGGCAGTTTCTGTTAGCCGGAATAGACCTTAGGTAAGGAGAGGTATTCCATAGGCTCTTACTAAACCGCTCAGGTCATTGCCTTGGTACATCATAAGATAGGAATATCTCAAAGCTGTGGTCCCAACTCCTTAGCTTCTCATCTCCTTCCCCATATTTACATTTTTCTTTTATTCCTTTCCATCCTAGTTCTACTGTTTCTTGAACCTCTGTTATTCTTTATCTCTAATAATCCTGCTGCCTGTCATCCTAAGCTCTCCATAACGCTGGTCAGATCTTATCTGATGACATCAAACCTTGGCTGTTCTTTTAAAAGTCATATTTTAAGTCAGAAGATCCAAGTAGGGATGCTGCTCCCTGATAGTGACCATCAGGTTGGCATCAAAACCTGGCCAAAGGCAAGTTACCCTAAGCCAGAAAACCTGGACTGAATTTTTCTTTGTTCTTTTTAAGGCAGCTTTCTGGAGCTTTCCTTCTTGGTTCTGCTTCTGGCAGCACTTTCTGGCATGGCTCCTTTAAATGGATTTCTCAGGCCTAGTCCTCTGGGTCCTGAACTGATGTATTCTATTAGCTCGGGTATATATGTCTGATCATAGCCCTTTGGCAAAATTACTAGAAGACTTTTTGCATATATCCCATCACTGATTCTTGCAAACCCAATGAATTTTGAGAACATTCAAGGACAAACATTTTGGTTTAACTCATTGACATTATTTTGAGATAAAACTGTTAGACCCCAACTCTGGGATGCTAACTCCTCAGGAGGGTCACCCCATGGAACCACTCACCAGTCCAGTTGATGCAAAAGCAAGAGGAATTTTATTCTCGTTTGCGCAAACGGGCTCCTCAGCCAGGCAAGGGATAGAAGCCCCGACTAGCTATTACAGGCTACTTTTAAAGGCAAAAAAATACATATTCAGGGAGGGAGTACAGTGGATTGTTTGTCAACTGCAGGGACTGGCTCATTTTAAGGGCATTTACTATGATTGGTTATGTCAAAGGCGGGACGGGCGGTTGCTGGGTCAGGTGAAGGACAAGGAAGCACCTGCAGGCTGTTGGAAAACATCTAAAGTTCTTGTCAGCAGGCAGGGTGGGGTCACAACTAGTTCACAAAAACATGTTTTCTCTAATTCGCAAAAACATGTTTTCTTCACTGACAACCAGAAGACACGTTATTTAGCCATTTAAAAAAAGGGGGCAATGAGTTATTAAACACTGTAAACTAAACCTCATTTATGTTGTCTTGATGGAGAAATAAAAATAATTACATTTTATTTTTTTAAACATTTTATGTATATAATACTCTATGTTCATGTTTGCCTGCAAGCCAGAAGAGGGCACCAGATCCCACTAGAGATGGTTGTGAGCCATGGGTGTGGTCTCTTGAAGGCTATTGGCTGAAAGATTCCCCACAGTAAGCCACCATGTGGTTGCTGGGAATTGAACTCGGGGCCTCTGAAAGAGCTGTCAATGCTCTTAACCACTGAGCCATCTCTTCAGACCCAGATTTTACAAATCTTTAACCAGTTTAGTAAGTTTATTGGGTAAATAAACTTATAAACCTTGAGGTACAGGAAGTTTACATAATAGTCTTACAAATCTTGAGATAAGAGTCATGCTGTAGCAAAAGTTTTAGGGTTAAAACAAAAAAGAGTATGAAATGAGTAGCAACAGTCACTATTGGGAATAGTCTATTCTTTTGTCGTGGTTTGCCCTCTTTTCTCTGTCATGCAGTCTGGTGGCCTGTCTAGCAGGGAACAGAGATTTTGGAGCAGACCTTTAAACACATATGCTTGGGTCTGGAGGAGGGGGAGCTATCCCAACTCCAGAGTAAGCTTTTCATTGAAGTAGAACAGGCATAAAACACATTTAATATTATCTATACCAAAAAGACACCTAAATTCCTGTAAAACTGAACCCAGTGGCCAAGGGGAGGAACAAGAGTAAGTTGAGAAGAAAGAGGGCTTAGATATAAAAACTCTTGAGCCCTTGCTTTTGACAGGATGTTGCAGGAGGGAGATGAGAGACACTGGGTACCAGGTACCAGCCAGTGAGGAGTGTATGCTGAACGTGTGCACGCCACAGCTGGCCGGCTCCTTCAATCTTTCCTCATCTAGAACTAGAACATACCCTTAGAGATCAAGGGCATAATATTAGGAGATAACAAATTGTAACAAACCTGACTCTTGGCTTCCACATTTGTAACAAATTACAAAAACACAGATCTGTCAAATAACTTAAAATGAATATCCCCACAGTCCGGAGTGGGGTGGGGGAGGGACGGAGCAGATAACATAAACATTTGGTAGCTATCTTCATTCATACATCCAACAGTTGATTTTCATCTTGGCTTTTCCAACAAAGGCCAGCGGTATCCCAGTGGACCCCCTGGCTCAGGGATTAACCCTGTGTCTAGCTTTTCTACAAGTGCCAAAAATGGGTGCTACAGACAAACAGGATCCTTACCTACACCTCCAGAGGTTTTCTGATTCTACTTTTCTCATAGTCTAAAGGTTGAGAACCTGCAGGTGTCTCCCTCCAAATGCTGGGCCCATCTGATTTCTTGTCTCCCAGTATGCTGGGACCCTTTAGGATCCCAAGGCCAATCAGAAAAAGGTAGATCTGGTGAATGCCCAAATAAAAGATGAGGTCCCAAATGTTTTGGGTCATTTAGAGAATCATGTTTGACCATTAATAAATTTTAACAAAGAGAGGCTTTTATTCACATAACTGGCATCAGGTCTGTTGTAATAAAAAGAAAACAGCATGAGAGAGAAACACACCATGCTCTGGATTCACATGGAGGTTTTTTTTTTTTTTTTTTTTAATTGGGGGAAAGGGAATGGAAAAAGGGGTGTGGGAGGGTTGAGTCTGGTCTCTGGGGACAGGAGCAGCAGGAGAGAGGCAATGGTGGGGGGAGGGGGAACCGGCAGAGAAGGAGAGAGAGAGAGAGAGATATTGAGAGAGAGATGGGAGGTGGGCAAGACCCACCTTTTAAAAGGGAATGTAGTGAATGTGCACAGGAGGTGCCTTTCGTGGTTGCAGCTGAAGACAGCCTGTCAGGACCCCAAGGACAGGCCAACACAGATGCCTGAATACTAAGATTCCTCCCTTTTTATTATAAAAAGGTGAGGAGTTAGAAGGGGTATCAGGTGAGGCAGGGATGAGATTGCTGTGTTCTCGTGGCTACTTCCTGCTTATGGGGAGGTATTGTTCATCTTTGGGGAACCTGAGAAAGCTGGGGTGCTGGCCATATCCCAGAGTAGCTGGGTGTTTGATTTCACTGTTCTGGCTCTGTGGAATTGTTAGGCACCACTTGGACTGGCAAAATGCTGTTTGAGGTGGATCCAAGTCTACTTAAAGCACCTGATCCTTTCTCATCACCACAGCCTTACCTGGACACTCTCCTAGTCAATCTACCAGGAAACACGTGGTTAATTACTGAGTGCGTCATTGTAGAGTTAGTATCTCTAGGTGCTGCTGGTCGTCACCACCTGGACCGGTTTGGTAATCTTGTGCTCCAGTTCTGTGGTCAACAGCTGGTAGTCCTGCAACAATAGCTGATTAGGGTCTCCAGAAAACATCCCAATGAGAACAAGGAGGTATAAATGGTGGCACAGTTCCCATGAGTGAGGCAGAGAAGTGAGACCCAAGGGTCTGCAATTTCCTAGCGTCCCAGGAATCAGAGAGGGTTGATTTTAAGACAGCGTAGGCTGCTCAGAGATTCATTAAATGCATAACAGGGACCAAGGGCTCTGAGTCCGAAAGAGACACAGTCGCCTGGTACCAGGACTTTGAGAAAAGCCAGAGGCAAGAAAAGGACTGTGCTTGAGAAAGGAAGCCTCACATCCAGGGTAATGGTCAGAGGTGGATAACCTTGCCAGAGACCCAGTTGTTGGTATTGAATAGAAGGAAAATCTGTCAGCAGATGAGAAAGCAGATTTGTTGCAGATGGAAGAGAGTGGATCTGATAAGGGTGGGGCAGGTGGGTAGCTCTGCCACAGCAAACATGCTGAACCCAACAAAGTTAATGTAAGAGGTTTATTGGTGGAGGGGGAAAGAGAAAGGGTGAGACCTTCCATCACGATCATTGGTAGAATGTTGCAGAGGTCCCATATCAAGATATAAAGTGTGGGAAAGTGCATTTTTGGTAGGCTTCTTCCCCATGAATGAGGCAGAAAGAGAGCCAATGGCTTTTTATCAAGCGAGGTTTGCGAGAAAGCACGAGTTACTTGATGAGTCATCATTCAAGGAGCAGGGGCCAAAGAACCCGAGGCTCTGAGAAGCGGGACAAGCAGAGGCTGCCCAGTGACTCATCATGCAAAGGGGGGGGGGGGGGGCAATGGCTCTGAGACTGAAAGAGTTGTGGTTGTTATGGTAAAAATAAAACGCCGCAGGTCACCGAGTGGCAGCCGTGGGCAGCGGGCCATGAGGAGCAGCAAGTCTTAGGCAGGGAGCCACATGGCAGGTGAGAGACTGAGATGGATAGACATGCTGTATATAGAGTGAGGTTGGATATTTATTTAGTGGGTTATAGAGGGGAAAGGGAAAAGGGGGAAAGGGAGAAGAGCAGAGAGAGAAAAAAGGGATGGGGAGAAGTGGGGAGAAGGGAGAGAAGCAGAAGCCTCTTGGGAGAGAGATGGAAAGGAAAAAGCTCAGGCCAGAAGCAGAAGGAAGATCTGCTTGCTTTGAAGGGGGAGTGGGCGGGGCTTATCTCTTAAAGGGACAGAACAGACTGTTTCAGTGATTGCTTGACACCAGGGGTTAATGATGTCAAAAGGTGAGAAACCATGCTTGAGAGATGAGTCCTCATTCGTGGAAAATGGCCAGAGGTAGAGAAGAGGGTGCTCCCTAATCGTGCCTGTGTTAGATGGGTTCCAGGGACCTGGCATGCCTCAAACTGCCAGTGGGCAGGAGGAAGTGCCAGGAGTGCCTTTCCTGGTCAGGGAACCAGTGTTGTAATTTAAAGAAGAGAGAGAGAGAGAGAGAGAGAGAGAGAGAGAGAGAGAGAGAGATAGATAAAGTTAAAGCCTTCCTTTTTGTTTAAACAGAAAAAGGAGAAATGATGGAGGAGGGTCATCTGTCTATGTGTTACTTTCATTGGTTAATAAAGAAACTGCCTTGGTCTTTTGATAGGCAGAAAATTAGGTGGGTAGACAGAACAGAATGCTGGGAAGAAGGGAAGTGAGGCAGACGCTATAGCTTTCCTCTCCGAGCTGGACGCAGGTTAAGATGTTTCCCCGTAAGCCACCACCTCATGGTGCTACACAGATTACTAAATATGGGTTAAAGCAAGATGTGAGAGTTAGCTAATAAAAGGCTACAGATAACAGGCCAGGCAGTGTTTAAAAGAATACAGTTTGTGTGTTGTTATTTCTGGGGCTAAACCATGTGGTCGGGAGCCGGGTAGCGAGAACACAGCCTGCTGCTCCTTCTACTTTTTTTGGGGGGGGGGGGGATTGCTTATTCCCGTAAAATTTCCACTTAACATCTAGGTTTCTTTTTAAAATTCCAAGTGCATTGTTCAAGTTGTATTGTTAATTCTTATGTATTTGTGAACTTTCTAATTTTGTTTTTACTGTAGATTTTCTAGTTTGAACCAGTGTAGTATGAAAAGATACTTGAATACTGTTATGCCTAGGTTATGGAGCCCCCCAAAACCAACTAGGAGACCTGAGTCCTTTATGGAAAAGCAAAGAGCCTTTATTCTTACACAAGTTTGTAAACTCTGTTTCTCTGTGTGTCCAATGTATTGAATTGGAGTGATCAGAGAACCCCAGCTCAGTTGGGGGTGGGGTTTTATAGTAGTAAAGATAGGAGTGAGTGATTTCTAAGGTCAGGACCCCTGATTGGCTGACATTTGTCTAGGGATGTCCTGGTGAAAAGCTATGGTTGTGTGCTGGCAGGCAATCCTCTCTACAATGCTTGGAACATTAGGAATTTCCTTTGGATGGTCTATTCCTGGGTGGTACCTGGTCTGTGGTCTTTCTTGGAAGCAGGTATTGCCTCAGGGTAAACTACTGAGACTCAGGCCTCTATTGAGCTTGTCATGGCTGGGTCCTACAGATACTTTTAAATCTTTTTACATTTTTAGACTATTTGTTAAGACTCTTATCTTGGAGAGTATGCCCTATCCATTGTGAAAGATGTATTTTGTGGTTGTCAGATGGCCTATCTTTAGATTCTTTTGGTATAACATGTCTTCCTCATCCAGGGTTTCCATGGCTTTGTGTTTGTTTAGTCAGGATCTGTTATATGCATGACCTTTTTGACATACAATATTGTATAGCAGGCAGGAAATATGTTCATACTTACTTGTTTCAGATACTTAGACACGAAAGTATATGGTATGATGTGTCTGCAGTTCTAACTGATGAATGGACCCCCGAATCTTTATAATTTATAATGGTTTTGTGTGCTCCTTTTTTTCTACCTGAGTAGCAGGCAGGAATCAAATACCTAGTCTTTCTATGGTCAGACTTGAGTGAGGCTAAACTGTAGTCGATACTAGCTCTCGTGTGTCTGTAAGACAAGGAGATTCTGATCACAATGCCTTAGAGTCAAGTAGAATTTAGGAAATAGATTTATTTTGTGTATATGAATGTGTCCTGGTATTTATTTGTTTGTTGTTTTTAGCTTGATACAAGCTAGGTTTATCTGGGAAGAGGGGGACCTTACTCTAGAAAATATCTCCATAAGCTTGGCCTATAGGCAAACCTGTGGGCATATTCTTGATTGATGATTGATATGAAATGGTATGTCCTGCTGTGGGTGGTTCTATCCCTGGGCAGATGGTCTTGGGGTACATAAAAAAGTAGGTTGAGCAAGCGAGAAAAAGGAAGCCAGGTGCTAATAATTAACAGCATTCTTTCATGACCTCTGCCTTAGTTACTGCTTCTAGGTTTCTGCCTTGACTTTCCTTAGTGATAGACTATAATTGGAAGTGTAATATGAATAAACCATTTCTTTAGCAAGTTGCTTTTGATGTTTCATCACTATAGTAGTAAGTAATATGGTGCTTTGTCTATATATCATGTATTTTCCAATGCCCAAGGATGCCCACAAAGGGTATTAGATCCACTGGGACTGGAGTTAATACATGGTTATGAGGGTGATCTTAACCTCTGAGCCACTGCTCCAGCGCAGAATGTTGTATTTTAAGCAACTTAATGTGCTTACTTTCCTGAGCCCTTTATATGTGCTTATTGTGGGGTCTGATAATCATTGCAAAGTGATGTTTTAGGGACATACCCAGATTAATGTCCCCGTTCTCCCTTTCTCACTACTTTGTACTTGAATAGTCATTTATTTTGAGAGTATAGATTGCTTTGTTATATAGTGATTATGATACCTGTTGTCGAGGAGTGTTCAAATAATTCATTAAATGGAATTATTATTTTAGGTTAGCATTTTTGATATATACATGCACACATAAATACATTTAGGTTTTAGTGTATCTTAGAATATTGTATTAGTTACTTTCATGTTGCTGTGATAAGAAACTAAAACCACTTAAGAAAGAAAGGATTTATTTTAGCCTGTGGTTTCAGAGGGATAGGTGGGGAAGGTGTGACATGGCTGCCTGAAGTAGATAGATCACATTTTCATCTGCACACAGATGAGAGAATAGAAATAGGATGATGAGTCTTATAATAAAGCCTTGAGGCCACCCTGAGCAAGGTATAGTCTCAAGCAAGGATCCACCTCCTACGGGTTCCATAATCTTTCTAAACAGGACTGCCAGCTGAGGACCAGTCAAATACATGAGCCCATGAGCGTCTTTCTTCTTATACAACAAATATATACGATTCCTCAGTCAGTGCAGGTGCTGTTAATGAATCCATATTACAAGGTATACATTTTTAGTGGTTTTCATTGTCTCACCTGTAGAGAGCTTGATGACTGCTAAGTGTTGCTTTTTGATTGATGTCAATAGGAATCTAAGTCATGCAGAGTTTGATGACTGCTAAGTGTTGCTTTTTGATTGATGCAGATTAAAGAGAAATGAATATCATCATTTTCCACTTTGATACTTGAGTTTCCCTGGCGTATCCTTGGAGTCACAGAAGAATTTGATTACATATTTTACCATTAAACTCAAAGGATGGACGTTACCAGTTTGTCCTGTGGTGAGTCCTGTTGTTATTTTTGAGACAATCTGTTGTAGGTCCCTCCTACCCAGTGTAGAGCCAGAAGTCTACCAGTATGTTGTGGAGTGCTGAGGTAGGCCCTCTAGTGTGTGCTTGGGAACAGACACTGCATAATCCATAACTGATTTTTGTCATTATAGGCAAACTCAGAGTTATATTTCTTAGAACTTACATTTCCTTGGCTTTAAAGCAAAACTGATGTATTTTTCTTGGTGGGCAAGGCAGTTCACCATTGCATCTTCTTGCTGTAATAATTGCTGCTGTGGCAGTATAGGTTACTAGGGTTATATTTGCAAATTATCTGAGTGAACTGAGTTATGTATTAATTGCAAACAGATGAACTCCCATCCTCACCGTTAATGTGGGCTTTTTTTTCTTGTTTTCAACTTTACTGAAGCATGGTAAACAAAAATTATATGTATCCAAGGAATGCACCGTGATATGTTAGTATGTGCTGTGAAATGACCCCACTGGCAGACTACTGAATGTCGTATTTATACCTCATAGTTAGCATTTGCAGTGGGAGAGGAGTGGAAATAAGCTCATTTAAGATCTGTTATTTCACAGAGTAAAACTATTTTTAAAATTACAACAGAAAATGTGATTAAAATCAGAATTTTCCTTTATCCACACTGCTCAAAGTAAACATCATTCACATTTTGGTAGCTTTTGTACAGTTACATACAGAGGCACAAATGCATTTTTCAAAATTGATAGATGCTATCTATACAGATTTATGGCTTTTTGGCCATCAGTTTATACACTAAGAAATTTTGATGTCCTTGAAAAGTCACCTATGAAATACGAAATAGTGGTAGAAAAGATTTTCTAGAGTTATTATCCAGAAATGAAAGGACATAAAATGAATTATTTTGCATATGCTTCCAGACTTCCCTCTCCCTCTCTAATTCTCTTTCCTACTTCTCACTCTCTCTGAATGTGGGCTTTTTGGCAGCTTTGGATTGTTGTATCTTTTTCTAGGAAGTCCTCTTTTTGGGGCCCAAGTCTGCAGCCAAGGAGAAGAAACAGAGGGGGAAAGCACATTGGTTGATTGCCTGAAAAACTATAATAAGGTATGAAGACTAACCTCATTGCATATGGAGGTATACATCTTTCCATGCAGACCAGTTTGTCTCTAGGGATTACCAAAGAGAATAATGCCCCTGACAAGGGCTAATTATCATAGGAGAGGAACATTTTCATACTGCTGTAATTATATTAGTATAGTGTTTTTTGTGATGCCAAATGCCAGGTGTTTTAAAAATTTTTTTAATATATAATAGTATATTATATATTAAAAACAATAAGAAAGCGAAAGTTTCATTTTTCTCAAAGACTTTGTTTTTCATATTTACCCCATTTATACAGTATGTCCAGGAGTATTATTAAGAAAGAAGGAAGATGAGAAAGGGCAGTGTGTGGTGGGGTGAAAACGTTTGGAACGTGTCATTAGGTTCCATGATTAGAGTAAACGGACAGAGGAGCCTATCTAGGACCCTCAAGCCCCACGGTAGGCAGTGGGAGAACTTGCAGCTCTCTCTGATCATTGGGTTCACCATCCCTAGTCTCCTGAGAGGATTGGTGGGGATATTAACTTGGTTGAAGCAGGCATTTTTGGGTGGTTAAGGATTTGGTGACCTTTCAGGGTGAGGCTGTGGATTTCACTCAAGAGGAGCAGTCTACAAAGGACCCAACTCAGAAGAGCATACCTAGTGATGTGGCAGTGGGGGACTCTACAAAGCTGGCCTCTGTAGGTAAGCTGGTAGTTATTCTCGTATGACAGATGCTTCCTTCATGTGGAGCTGACACATGGACTTAGTGTGTTTAGGATCTTTGTCAAATCCATTGATAACAGTGATAGCAGTTTCTCTTCTAATATATTTAAACATATGATATTAGTTTTATGGGGATGCATAGCAAACTTCAGTGCCTTGTAAATGCTGTCTGTGTGCTTCATTACTGTGCTGTATGCCTAGCACACTAGCTATTTTTTTTCTTTAAGATTTAGGGTGGTGATGGATGTGTACCTTTAATCCCAGCACCTAGGAGGCAGAGTCAGGTGGATCTCTGTGAGTTCGAGGCCAGCCTGGTCTACAGAGTGAGTTTCAGGACAACCCAGGGCTACTCAGAGGAACTCTGTCTAGAAAAACAAAACCAAAAGGTTTATTTTTATTTATTGTTTTGTGTGAGTGCAGGTACACATGTGCCAGCAGCGCCCCTGTAGAAATCAGAGGGCTGCTCGCAGGGCGTCAGTTCTCTGCTCCACCTTGTGAAAGGGAGGTTCATTCTCATTTCTGCCACCGCACTTCTGGCCAGTTCTCCTGTTTCCGCCCCTCATCTTACTGTAGGAGTGCTGGGACTGGGATTACAGCTGTGTACCATTGCTCCTAACTTAGCATTTGGTGTACTAGTCTTGTCGCTGTAATAAAACAGAGTAAATAAGCAACTTGGGGAGGAAAAGGTTTATTTGGCTTAAGGTTATAGTCTATTATCAAGGGATGTCAAGGCAGGAACCTATAGGCAGACCCTGAAACAAAAACCATGGAGGAACACTTACTTCTTTGGCTTGCTCGTCTACTTTTCTTATACAGACCTGGCCCTTTTGTATCAATTAGCAATCAAATAAAAGTTCTGCAAACTTGCTCACAGGCTAATCTGATGGAGGTAATTCTTCAGTTGAGGTTCCCTCTTCCCAAATGTGATGTTGTCAGTCAAGATGTGGGAAACTTTTTACCTCAGGAACTATCTCAGTGACCCACGGTGGTATTTCTTAAAATGTGGATCACCTAGTTCTGTTGAAATGTATGTTTATATTTCTACCTTTGATGCATTGAATAATAATTTCTAGTTAGTATTCTATTTCTTATGACTTTATCTGAATTAGGTGAACTATAATACTTATAAAATTGTTTATTGCCTAGGATTTATTTTTGTCTGTTTGATTAAAATGCTAGAGCATCAGAAATGCGAATATGAAATTGATTTGTATTTCAGTAGTCAGAGATTCTTGGGATCATGGGATAAGGCTTTGTCTTTTTAGTCTTTCTGAAATAATTAACTACTTTTATTAGAATTATAGACCAAAAGCTGCATTTGATTGTGCCTGCCTATAATCCCAGTAGATTTATAGGTTTGAGGGGCTAATCTGGGCTACATGGGACTTTCCATTGGGAAAAAAAAATGTATTATAGACCTGAATCATAGAAAAGTTTGCCACCTCTTTCATTAATGCAACTTTGTCTATGTATAGGATGTCAGACACTTACCAAGCCCAGTGCTTTGACTTGTTTGACAAAAGAATTGGTAACCGCAAAGAGAGGAGTTCTTCAAGGTGAATGTTTGTGAAGAATAATATTGATCAGTGGCATACATCATTATCAACTCTCCTTTATGTCTATCCCAAAATTCTGTGATCTCATGAAATAGTATTTTGTGATTCAAGTTAATTGCTTTTTGCTTTTGCTTGTTACATCTTTTTGAGTGACTGTGTGTCCCAGACTGACCTGGAACTTACTTTGTACACTAGGCTGGTCTTGAACTCAGAGACTCACTGTCTGCTCCTGGAGTGCCAAGCTCATTGTTTTATTTATTTTTCTTTTTTTCATCTGTCTGTCTCTCTATGTTTGTGTGTGTGCTGTGGTAGAACAGTTTCAGTTATATATCCTGGGATTTGCCTCAAATGCTTCTCTCTCTCTTTCTTTTTCATTATGTATAGTTTTAAATAGTTGATTCTCCAACCTTAGATTTGTGTGTGCTGGGATTGCAGGTGTACATCACCATACCATGCTGTACTTTGATGATATTTCTTTCTTTTTCTTTTTTATTTCCAAAAAAAAATAATGTTTTTATTACCACCACATATTAATTTTGACAGAATTAATATTTAGCGAATTTTCCTCTAAATCTCCAGTTTGCCTAACAGGTTTATTTAAAAAAGCATGGAGACATTTTTAACTTCTTTGATATACTGTTTTATTATTTAAATCTAATCTTATTTTGTGGGTTTAATTCCAGAATTGGAAAAACATCTACAAACCAAAGATTTAACACTAGAGCAAGGTTTTTTGACAAGACATACCTTCATGGAGACACATCAGGTGGTAAGTTCAATAAACAGTATATTTCCTATTTTATGTACTTAACCAAGATGTGGCAGTTTTTTTAAAATCTAAAGTTAATATGAAACTGGCCTAGAAGGCATTTTCTCATAGGTAGACTTGGCTTCATAGCAAACCAAAACCTATGCATGACAAATCCCTGGTTGAATTTTCCCCAAAGGCACGTATCTTATTTAGGTGAGGGAATACCTTGAAAATTATCTCCATATTTTAGTAATCATGTGTCTTGAGTTCTGTTAGTGGTGAGATATTTATTATTTTATGTGTTCTGACAAATGATAAAGATGAAAATCTCCCTTTTAAAGCAGTAAATTCACTTGTAATGACATAACACTTTGAAATGTCTTGGGAGTGTGTCCCAACATCCATGAGTATACAATGTGTACAGAGTGAGTGTGGATAGAGAGATGTTCTAGAAATACTGAGACTTGAGACAGGTTATAGGGACCTTAGACTTCTATATATATATTTTACTTCCTCTTTCAGGATGCAGTGACCTTTGAGGATGTGTCTGTGGACTTTACCCAGGAAGAGTGGACTTCACTGGATCCAATTCAGAGAAGCCTTTACAGAGACGTGATGCTGGAGAACTACCGGAACCTGGCCACAGTAGGTGAGACTGCCAACATTTGTTCTAGCTTCATAAACTAACAGAAATAAATAGTGTTCTAGAATGTGATATCAGCTCAGAGAACAGTGAGAAATAACAGATTAAATCCCTTCCTTAATATAATTATTCCATCATGGTAGTTCTCAACCAAATGGTGGTTAGTAGTATAACTGTTACTATACTAATAGTGTTATTTTGAGATTCTTTCTCCTTTTGACTTGTTTTTGTATTATGGCAGGGTCTTACTCTATAGCTCAGACTGGCTTTAAGCTGTCAGTATTCTATCTCAGGCTTCTGAGAGCTGGAATTACAGATGTGTGCTATCAAACCTGGTTGTTGTTTTGATTTAGCAATCTTTATGAATCTGTTTTTAAAGATAAGATAAAGATTATTTTTTCCATGTAAGGATAAAGAGTAATGGCTGGGTATGTTTCTTTGTGGTAGAGTGCTTGTTTAGACATATGTGGCTTTGGGTTTGATCTGTATCCCTGGGGAGTAGCGGTAGTAGTGACTTTATAACACTTTCATTACTTTTACTAGATCTTATTGGGAGAAATAGTTTAGTGCATTTTATTTTACATTATTTTAAAACAGACTTTTCATTAATAATGAAGTCATAGGAATATTACATGTCATTAAATAGTATTTATTTATTTATTGGCAGTAGTGGGGATTGAACTTAGGACCTTGTATAGTTTAGGCAAGTGCTCTACTACTGAACTATATCCTCAGCCATTTTTTGGTATCTCACTAGTTAGCCCTGTAGCCATGACTGGCCTGAAAGTCGTGACCTTTTTGCCTCAGGCTTGTGAATGCTGAGATTACATGTAGAGATTGCATGTATCCATCAACAGACTTGGTCCTCACTGGTGTTTCTTAAAAGTGCATTTAGTTATGAATGGATTTGGTGGGTCAATAGCATAAACATTTGTATTTTGAGTTGTTAATAATTTTAAGTATTTCTTGAGAAATGTAGCTTCCTGTCATTGTGGAGTATGTCTGAGACTCCAGTGATGTATCTGTCTCTGTTTAGGAGGTCAGTTGTTCAAACCCAGCCTGATCTCTTGGTTGGAGCAAAAAGTAGAGTTGACAATAGTGGAGCAAGGAATTCTCCAAGGTTAGTATCTGTTGAAAACGTTGCTTGTTATTGTCAAGTTCTGTATGTTTGGAAGTGTGTCAAAGGAACTGTTAGAAGATCACCTTGAATCTGAAGACTGAGGTCCTTGGAACACAATTTTAATAGGAAGAGCTAACGTATAGCGTCTGTGATGTACTGCTTTCCCCCTTTTCTCTGATTATCCTATTTACCATCCCATTTAATTTTAATAGAAAAATTTGTTAATTACTATTTCTCTGACACCATATCCTATGCTGGTCAAATTTTAGACTTAATGCTTTAATCTTTCTTTGCTTAATTATTGTTTAATGTGTTTTAATATGAAAGAAAACATAAATGAAGTTCTGGCCTGGAACTCAACTTTATAGACCAGGCTGGCCTTGAACTCACATATCTGCTTGCTTCTGCCTCCTAATGGTGTGCAACACCACACCTGGCCACATAATGTGGGTTTTTGCCTGTTTTTAAAAATGTAACCTTTCATTTGTTGTGCAAATCCTTATATATATATTTTCTGGCTTCACTTTAGAATGGGAAATGCACCTTAAGACAAAAGGGACAGCACTTGAGGAGGATATATTTTGGTCAGATAGGTCAAATGGAAAGCAACTGGTAAGACTCACAAATGAAATTTACTTTTATGTTTATGGGTGCTTTGCCTGCACATACGTCTGTGTATCATGTATATTTCTGGTGGCCTTGGAGAACAGACTAGGGAGGGCATCTGATTCCTTGGAACTGAAGTTATAGGCAGCTGTGACCATGTGGGTGCCGGGAAACTAACCTGGGTCCTTTGGAAGAGCAGCCAGTGCTTTTTACCTGAGGCAGCTCTCCAGCCCCAGAATAGCTTTCTTTTCTTTTCTCTTCTTTTCTTTCCTTTTCTTTTCTTTATTTCTTTCTTTCTAAAAAAATTGTTATTTGAAAATATCTCATAAAATGTATTTTGATAATATTCACCTCCCACTTCTAAATCCTCTAAGACCTGGTAACCTCCACTTCTCTATACCAACTCTGTATCCTTTTTTTTTTTTAAGCATAAGTAATCTACCAATTTGAATTTGTACTAACCAAACCACTCCTTGGTGTGTGTAGGGCCACACACTAGAGCATGGTTGACCTACTAGGAACCATACTCCTTGGGGGAACAAGTATACTTCTTATTGTCCCAGTTCAGGGTAGATTAGGAATTCACGAATAAAAATAGATACAAATTAAAGATACTTGATAGAAATAGCTATCACAGGCAAGGGAACTCTTATCTCTTTCTCTCATTTTCTTTCTTTTTTTCTTTCTCATTTTCTTTTTCCTTTACCCCTTTTATCAGACGAGCTCACTATTACTCAAGGTAGACTAAGCCTTCAGAGTGTTGGGACTGCAGGAGTAAACCAACATACTCAGCATAAGTTAGTTTAGTGTGTCAGAATTCTCACAAGTACACATTCCTCTGCAAGTCTGAAAAATCCTTTAATCATTTTTTTACCCTTTGTCAATAGGGAAGAAAGCACAATGGAGGGGTGCTTGGCAACTCTATGCAAGTTGGAAGAGTTTTCAGTGAAGATGCATGCCCTCAGACTCACGTTAGTAGGCTAAATACAGAGAACACGTCAGAGAGTAATTTGTGTGGAAAAGACTTGCTGCCACCACATAAAGAGACGTCTACTGAAAAGAACATTTTTCAGTTGGACCAGTGTGTAAAATCTTTCACTTTGACTCCAGATGTTTCACAGAAAATGTGCTCTCTGGGAAAATCCACTGAATGCAGTGACTGTGGGAAAACCTTCCTTACCCACTTAGAACTTGAGGCACATAGTTCTTGTCATAGTGGAAAGAGTCAGTGTGGACAAGCTTTTACTCTTCCTGTAAGTCATAATGAGCATGTTGTAATTCCCCCTGAAAAAAAATACTATGAATGTAAGAAATGTGAAAAAGTCTTTACACATCCTATCTACCTTAATGTCCATATGCAAAGCCACACTGTGGAGAAACCCTATGACTGTAAGGAATGTGGGAAAGCCTTCACTGAGCGCTCAAGTTTAATTGTGCATCTACGCCAGCACACTCGAGAGAAGTCTTATGAGTGCAAGGAATGCGGGAAAACCTTCATTCAACCCTCACGCCTTACAGAACATATGAGAAGTCACACAGGAGAGAAACCATATCAGTGTGACCAGTGTGGGAATGCCTTTGCATCTTCTTCTTACCTTACTACACATTTGAGAACTCATACCGGAGAGAAGCCCTTTGAGTGTAACATATGTGGGAAGGCATTTACACGTTCCTCTTACCTGCTAGGTCACATACGAACTCACACCGGAGAAAAGCCCTATGAATGTAAAGTATGCGGGAAAGCGTTCAGTGGTCGTTCTTGGCTTACAATACACTTACGAAAGCATACTGGAGAGAGGCCCTATCCGTGTACAGAGTGTGAGAAAGCCTTCACCAGCTTTGCTCAGCTCACTGAACATATAAAAACTCACACTGGTGAAAAGCCCTTTCGTTGTAAGGTATGTGCAAGGACCTTTAGAAATTCCTCATGCCTTAAGACCCATTTCCGAATTCACACTGGAATAAAACCATACAAATGTAATTACTGTGGGAAAGACTTCACTGCACGGTCAGGCCTTACTAAGCATGTACTAATTCACAATGGGGAGAAACCCTATGAGTGTAAGGAATGCGGGAAAGCCTTCAGTACATCCTCTGGCCTTGTTGAACATATAAGAATTCATACAGGAGAGAAGCCCTTTGAATGCTATCAGTGTGGGAAAGCTTTGGCTCATTCCTCATCTCTTGTTGGACATTTAAGAACTCACACTGGAGAGAAACCCTTTGAGTGTAAGCAGTGTGACAAAACATTTACGCGGTCTTCTTATCTTCGTATTCATATGCGAACTCACACTGGAGAGAAACCATACGAGTGTAAGGAGTGTGGGAAGACTTTCCCTGAGCGCTCATGCCTTACTAAACACATAAGAACACACACTGGTGAAAGGCCCTATGAATGTAAGGAGTGTGGGAAAGGCTTCATTAGTTTTGCTCAACTTACTGTACACATAAAAACTCACAGTTCTGAGAGACCTTTTCAGTGTAAGGTGTGCACAAAATCCTTTAGAAACTCCTCCTCCCTTGAGACCCACTTTCGAATTCACACTGGAGTAAAACCCTATAAATGCACTTACTGTGGGAAAGACTTCACTGCTCGTTCAGGCCTTACTATACACTTAAGAAATCACACTGGGGAGAAGTCCTATGCATGCCAAGAATGTGGAAAAGCCTTTAGCACTTCCTCAGGCCTTATTGCACACATAAGAAGTCACAAAGGAGAGAAACCCTTTGAATGTGACCACTGTGGGAAAGCCTTTGCTTCTTCCTCTTATCTTAATGTGCATTTGAAAATTCACACTGGAGAAAAGCCCTTTCAGTGTACAGTGTGTGGGAAAACATTTACATGTTCTTCCTACCTTCCTGTTCACATGCGAACTCACACTGGAGAAAAGCCTTTTCAGTGTATAATATGTGGAAAGTCATTTTTATGGTCCTCGTACCTTCGAGTTCACATGCGAATTCACACTGGAGAGAAACCCTATGTATGTCAGTACTGTGGAAAAGCCTTTACAGAGCACTCAGGCCTTAATAAGCATTTACGGAAACACACAGGAGAGAAACCGTATGAATATAAGGAATGCAGGGAATCCTTCACTGCTTCTGCTGATGCTAATGAACATGAGAATCCCCATTGGGGGGGAAAGCCTTTGAATGTAAAGTATTCAGAAAATTGTTCTGGAAGCCCTTGATCCATCCTTTGCAATCAGAATTTAGTCTATAAAAGTCTTATAATAATCAATGTATGAAAGCATTCAATTGTCACTGCTGTAAAAGCAACTCATTCTGAGTTTAAGGCTATGGGAGAGATCAAAATCCCAAGATCGGTGAACTCTGTCAAGGTTTGTACTATAGGAGATGAAAATCTTTAGTGTTTCCATGTGTGTTGATGCAAGACATGTAGAAATGTTATAGTTTTTAAGTTTCTTAGTTCACTTGTAATCTCACAGTTGAGAAAAATCTTACTGAAGTTTGGGAAATAACTTTTTACCTTTGACTTTATGTGGTGGTTACAGACTGAACACAAACTACGTATGTGTAAATAGGGGATTTGCTTTAGTGTCTTGAAGTTTTGGATGGCAACACATGGATTTCCTGGGTGCTTCTAGATGAACTTTGAATATTTCTATATTTGTGTATTTTTATGACTTCAATTATAAATTTCTAAATTTCATTATAGGTTTTCCTTTTTAAAATATTTCTGTTTGATGTGATTGAAAACTATTGTTTATACCTGGGTCTAATATATGTCCCATGCTGGCATTGTGAACTAATGAACACAGTCACTACTTATTTCGTTTGTTGTCACATGCGCCCCTCTTCCCCTTTGTCTTTTTTTGAGTTACTTTCACTTTTTGACCTTGACGAGTATGAAAATCATGTAGTCTAGACTGATCGAGCTCATGGTAGTCCTGGCTCAGTCTCCTTAGTGTCGAGATGGCAGGTACAAGCTATCATACCTGACTCTAACTGTCTTAAAGTAATGTCACATAGTGTTTACGTACTTACATAAGATGATTTGGGTCTGACCAAGACAACCCCTTTCTTTGAGTTCCCAGTCTCTGGTAGCCGCTACCCTTTCTCTGGTTGGAGTTTAGCTTTTCTTTAGTCTCTACTTGTTAAGTCATGTAGTAACAAGTAGTATCTGTATTAACTATTCTTAGGTTTTTATTTTTTATTTTTTGTGCCAGGGTCTTGTCGCTCAAACTGACTCCCAAACTCCCAGCCTTTCTGCTTCAGGCATGTGCCATCATATCTAGCTGTTTATATGAGTTTAAGTTTACATGGTAGAGCTGTGTTGTGGTCAGTTAATTGTTTTAGGACATTTAATTATCCTTTGGTATGTCTATGGATACTTAGTTTCCATACCTTGACTGTTGGGAGTATTGCTGCCTTGAATGCTAGTGTAGCTGTCTCTTTTTAGTTAATGATCTTATGTCCTCAGATGCAGTCCCCAAAGTGGGTTTGTTACAGTAATGACACGTGTACTTTTAATTCAGTATGTATGGACTATTCTGTAATGGCCATCAGTTCATATCCCCAGTGATGTACCTAGTCTTTTTATTGCTTATCTTTTTACTTTTTTCTTTCTATGTGCCATTTTGAAATGTGAGATGTTTCATAAGTTTTTTTTTTTTTTTTTTTT
>NC_022012.1:14480397-14488434 GCF_000317375.1 Microtus ochrogaster | reverse complement strand
CTGTAGACCAGGCTGGTCTCGAACTCACAGAGATCCGCCTGCCTCTGCCTCCCGAGTGCTGGGATTAAAGGCGTGCGCCACCATCGCCCGGCGTTTCATAAGTTTTGATTTGCATTTTTCTAATCTATAAGCCATTTGTATGTCTTTGCTAAAATATTAATTTCAGTTATCAAGTTTAAAATCAATGTATATGTTTTGCTGTGAAGAAGTTACCTGAGTTGCTATGTTTTAGACATAGACCCACTGTAATATATATGATTTGCAGATATTTTTCCATCTGTATACCTGCCATTTCAGATTTGTTTTCTGCTCTGCTTTGTAAAATCTTCAGTTTGATGTTGCCCTAATTTTTTATATTTGCTTTTTATGCCCGTGCTTTTCATGTCAGCTCCAAAATTCTTTGCTGGTGTGTCAAGAAGCTTTCTTTTTGGAGTTCTATTGTGTCAACAATCTAAGATTTGATTTTCAGGGTTTTGTTTGTTGGAGGTGATCTCATTATGTAATCTATAATAGCATAGAACTCACTGTGTGGACTAGGTTGATCTTAAACTTGCAGCAGTTTCTCCCCAGGCCTGCTGAGTGCAGAGATTTTCAGTATGAACCAACCTACCCAGCTTAACTGTATTTCTTTTACTGTTATTTGATTTTATTTCCTTTTTTCTTGACCTCTGAGTTACACACACATATACACACCATAGTTAGTGGTATAGTTTTGCTTGCATATCCATTTTTGTCAGTTCCTTTTATTTGTTTAACAATCCTTTTTATGGTTTGGTAGTTTTGTTGAAAATTTGCTTATAAGCATTTGTGTTTTGGTGCTAGAAATTGAACTTGTGGCCTCATGAATGCTAGGCACATACTCTACCCTCAAGCTATAGTTCTAAACCCATTTTTGAAATTATTTTGACTGTATAAGGGTTTTGTTTTGACTTTTTTCTTTCTTTTCCTTTCCCTTTTCCTTTTCTTTTCTTTTCTTTTCTCTTCTCTTTTTTTTTTTTTTTTTTTTTTTTTTTTTTTTTTTTTTTTTTGAGGTTGTTTCTCTGTGTTGCTTTGGCTGTCCTGAACTCACTTTGTGTTCCAGACTGGCTTCAAACTCACAGCGATCTGCCTGACTCTCCCTCCTAAGTACTGGGATTAAAGACATCCACCATCCCTACCTGGCTTGTATAAGGTTTTTGAGATAGGTGTAAACTCTGGTTGGTCTGAAACTGACCAGGTTAGCCTCAGACTCACAGAGATCCACCTGTCTTTCTACCTTCCAGAGTGCTGGGATTAAAATTATGTGCCACTATGCCTAGCAATGATAAGTTTATATCTAAGCTATTTTGTAACGTTGTCTATATCAATATTGTACTGTTGGATTACTGCCGATGTACTGTATTTTTCTTTTGTAATTACTCCTTGAGGAAAGGTCTCCTGGAGCGTAGACCGGCTCTGAAATAACTAAATGGTCAAGAATGATCTTGGACTTTTGATCTCTTGCCTCTGCCTCCAGTGGTAGGATTCCAGGCATGCACCACCACACTCATCATTTTTGTTTTGGTTTTGGCGCAGTGCTTGGGTATCAAGTGCATGCTAGGTGAATACTCTACCAACTGAGCTTCATCTCTAGCCTGTGACACACTGTTAAACCTACAACTTTTGTTTTTATTTGAGTTTTGGGGCTAATTTGAAAGGTTTTGGTTTTTTATGACTTGGGAATTTTTTCCTAAGCCTGTGAAGAATGCCATTTGATTTACTAATGTGATGGCAATAAATCTACAAAGCACTTTGGGTAGGATGGACATTTTAACAGTGTGCATGGGATACCCTGCCATTTGTTTATAGTCTTGTTCATAGTGGTTTAGATTTTCCCTGTTTAATTTTATTCTCATTTTATGCAGTTCAATAGGGTGTATAATATTTTTGCTTTTTAAATTTTGCTTTTAAATTTGTAGTATGTAAAGACACTTTGTGTTGATTTGAAAAGCATTGAACTTTTATGAATTTCTTAAAATTTTTTTCAGAGTAATTTTCTATGTTGACACCCTGTCACCTGAAACAGATTTGTTTCCTTGGGTGAAAAAATTTTTTCTTTTTTCTTACCCTAATTGCTCCAGTTAGGCTTTTCGGGTGTTTGCTGAATTGATGGAAAGGTGCTCCTGTCCTTGACAAGTCTGAGCTTTGTAACATTGAATGATAACTGTGTTTGTTTTCCCCATGCTGCCATTATAGTTTCTGTCTAATTTATTGACTGTTTTCACCATCAGTTGATATCCTATGTTGTTACATGATTCTGTATATTTTCTGCAATACAGTTTTTCATTTTGTTCATTCAGTGTATCACATTTATTTATTTTGCATAAACCATCTTTGCATCCCACTGATAAACTCATTCTTGATCACGATTTGTGCGGTCCTTTTAAAAGTTACTTTGTGAAGTGACCAGGATATTGAAATTGTCTTAATAAATAATTTTTCATTATTTGTTTTTGAGACAGGGTCTTGCTGTGTAATTCAGGTTTGGATTAGAATTCACTGTGTATTGCAAAATGACCTCAAATTAATGATCCTCCTGCATTAGCCTCTCAAGTGGCTTCAGTAGTGGCCCACTGTGCCTGGCTGATGATGTTTAGAAAATCGTCTGTGCTTCCAGTAAGTGACTCGTTATTGTTAGGGCATAAATAGACCGAAAAAGAGGTAAGGGTGTCATGGTTGTAAAGGTGTGATCCCAGAAACAGAACACTAAGTATGGAGAGCAAATATTAGTGTCCATGTAGAGAGGAATAAATAGCACTATGATGAGAGCGGAAGATGGCTTTAGTGCTCTTCAGTGCTGAATTGATAATAACATTGAGTCTTAAAATCACTAAGGGAGTAGACTTGAGACCAAGTGGATCTAATAAATCTATACATAACATTCTAAGGGCCAGAGAATACTTTGTGTTTAATTTCACAGGGTATTTTATGAGAGATTTCACAAGCTTTACTTTTAAAATAATTCTTGGGCAGGATTGAGTTTCTTTAGTTTTTGAGGGACGGTCTCATTGTATAGTCCAGACACCTCCAGCTTGCAATTCTGGCTCAAAGATACAATACTGCATTATACTGATATAGTTAGAACTGGCACTAATTTTATTTACTGACTGTAGATGCAAACTAATGAGTATATTCCTCACCTGACATAGTTGTTTTCTATCTATTTATTGGGGACGGGGGTGGATGATATCGGGTGTGAGGGGAGAGGAGAGGACAACTCAGGAACTGGTTTTCTCTGTTACTTGTGGGTCCTGGGAATTGAACTCAGGTATTTGGGCTTGGAGGTAAGCACTTCCTTTGCCTGCTGAGCCAACTTGGTAGCCCACAACATTATCTTTTATATTTGATATGAAGACACCTAATGTCAGCAAATTAGAGAACACAGAGTTCCATAGGCCCTGGAGATAGATGCTTATATGTATCTCAGAGAATGGTAAGTGGGTGGCAGGGACTTCTCTCTTGGAGTGTAACCAGGAAAATCCATCTTAGGCTTCACAGAGTGTTCATTTGTCAGGAACTAAAACAGCCCACCTTACCAACACCTAACGTGTTAGCCAGTGTTCAGTAGGCAGTACATTATTGTTCCCTGTTGTCACAGAGGTGAATGTGCTGTCTTGACACTACTGACAGAAAGTGTGCTCTCATAAATGGTTATCTCTTTATTTCTCCTAAATCTTAGCCACTGGCAGCCACTGTTGTCATTTACTTCTGTGACTTCAATTTATTTTTTAGATTCCAAGTGTGAGATAATGTAGACTTTTTTTTTTTTTTGAGTCAGAGTATATCTCACTAGCTCTGGCAATCTTGGAACTCACTTTTTAGACCAGGCTGGCCTCTAACTCAGAGGTCACCTGCCTCTGCTTCCCAAGTACTGGTATTAAAGGCGTGCGTCAGCACTACCCTGTTGTTTTGTTTTTGTGTGTATGTTTTGCCTGCATATGTTTCTATGCATCAGGTATGTACCTCCTGCCCAAAAGGTCAGAAGAAGGCACCAGGTTCTCTGGGACTGGAGTTACAGATGGTTATAAGCCTCCATGTGGCTGCTGGGAAGTGAACTTAGGTCCTCTGGAAGAGTAGCCAGTATAGTATAATTGAAGCCAGATAGTATAGTTTTGAATTTTGTTTGAAGCTAGTATGCTTTGAAAATGAACTATTCCCTACAAGTCTGTGTTTGTATGTGTAGTCTCCAGCTGATGCCACCGTTTTAGAAGGCTGTGGGTAGGGGTGGGTCTTTGAAGGTTTTACCTGCCAACCATTTTGGTCCACCTCTCTACTTGTGATCTGCCAGTTCTCCCACAAGCTCCTGCTGCCACATAACCATTCCAGCTACCATCCCTTTCTTGTCATGATCGATTTTGCCCTCTGAATCCATGACTTCAAATCTTTCCTTAAACACTGCCAGGAATTTTGATAAGTGATACAGAACCCACATAGCTTAGCGTGTATGCGTACGCATAAACACGTGTATTTGAAATAGGGTCTTATGTATTCCAGACTGTCCTCAAACTTGACGTGGTCAAGAATGACTTTGAACTTTGAATCCTATCTCTACCCCCAATGTACTGTGGTACCTAAGGAGTGACTGAACCTGGACCTATTAGCATGCTAGGCAAGAACACTGCTTTCAGAGCTACATTGAAATACTCAGGTGTGTATAAGTGCACTTCGCTCATCTTCACATGCACCCCACAACCTCCATCTTCTCCTCTTTCATACTTTTAAAGGAATTTTTTTCTTTGATTCTGTGCATGAGAGAAAATGCAATATTGGTCACTCGATCCGGCTTATTTTGCTTACTATCATTTTAGTTCCATTACTTTCCTACTAATTACCTAATTTTTTTTCTTGGCTAAAGAAAGCTCCATTCTGTGTATCACCCCCCCCCCCATTTTCCCACTGTACATATGCCTTCCCCATGCGTTTGGGTGACCAAGGGGGTTAGCAGAGGGTATTTGATCTCCTGGAGCTGTAGTTATATGTCCTGAGACACCCAGTAATGGTGTTGGGAACCACTTTGGTCCCCTGGAAGAGCAGTCTTAGCTGCTGATTCATCTCTCAGTCCCTTCCTTCCTTTCTCTCTCCCTCTCTCTCTCTCTTTTTTTTTTTTTTTTTCCTGAGACAGGGTTTCTCTGTGTAACAGCCCTAGCTATCCTGGAACTAGCTCTTGTAGACCAGGCTGACCTTGAACTCACAGAGATCTGCCTGCCTCTGCCTTCTGAGTGCTGGGATTAAAGGGATGCGCCACCACTGCCCGGCTCAGTCTACTTATTAATGAACACCTAAGCTGACTTTTTAAGTTGGCTACTCTGAGTAGTGTTACTGTTAACATGGGTATGCAGTCTTTCCTCCTTTGGTGTATACTCAGGAGTGAAATGGTACAGCTGAATCAACCATAGTTCTGCTTCCAGTTGTTTGGGCAGCCCCCATACTGATTTCCATTCTCATCAACAGTGTACAAGGGTTCTGGCTCATCTCACCCACACTACGTCTTGTTTTTTTGTTTTCTTGGACAAACCATTCTGAAAGGGAGCAGATGGAATCTTAGTGAAGTCTTTTTTTCTCCCTGATAGCCAAGGATTTTGAACATTTTTTTCCATGTATTTATTGACCATGTTTTATTTTGAGAAGGGATTGTTCAAATATTTTTGCTAATAATTCATTTAAAAAGATTGTTATATGTCATATGTGTGTACCTGCATAAATTTATGGTCATCACATACGTAGAGGTCCCAAAGAGGCCAGAGGAGCACATAAGATACCCTAGAGCTTGTGTTCCAGGTTGCAGTGAGCTGCCTGATGTGGGTGCTAGGGGTGGAACCAAGGTCTTCTGCAAGAGCAGGAAGCATTCTAATCTGTATTGGCTAATATTTAATATAATACAGTGGTTTGGTGAAGGCCAGAGTCTGAGGCATTGCAGGGTGTGTGTACTCTTGACTGTTTTCTCTAGTCCTGCCATGAGGTCTGTAGTAGAGAAATCCAGTCCTCAGCTCTGACAAAGGACAAGTGCATTGAGTTCAGGAAAGCACACTGGAGTGGGATTCCTCATAGAGATGGTCTGCTTGAGCAACATGACAGCTTGAGTTCTGGGCTTAGCTAGACAGGAGCAATCTCACAGCATAGGTCCTTTATACTATGACTGATCCTGGATGCCAGTGTAGTCTGTTAATACGACTAACATTTGTAGGAGCCAATAACGGAGTCAATGAATAAAAACCCTCTAAGGAACTACTGACAGTTAGTGGTTGCTAGGAGAGAAGTTATTTTCCTCAGTAGTTACCCACCTGTAATTTGCTGTGCTTCAGTAATTAACCCCCTTCTGCACTCATGAAAGCTACTCCATTTTAGTAGTTCTGGGGGCATTCACGTGCACTAGCATATACACAGAAATAAAACACTTAAAATCCAGTGGGTCACTAAAGAAAACAAAATAGGAGGAAAGAAGTTCAGTGCGACTGGGAGAGAGATGAAAGTAATGAGTGTGTGAAAATGCCCAAAATATATTATACATGTATAAGAGTGTCAGAGGGTGAGGCTGGAGAGAGTGCTCAGTGTTAATCATGCAGAGGACCTGGATCCAGTTCCCAGCACCCACCTGGTACTCCACAATCACATGTAACTTCAGTTTCAGGTGATCCAGTGCCCCCCACCCTTCATCCCATTCATAGGCACCAAGTATGTATCTGTTGCACATACATACATACAAGCATGTGGTTGTTTGAACGAGAATGACACTTAGAGACTCATATTTGAATGTTTGGTTCCTAGTTGATAGACCGCTCTTGGGAAGAATTAGGAGGTCTTGCAGAGCCCTCTGCTTCCTACTTGTGGATCAGATGCAAACTCTCACTTGTTGCTCCAGTGCCGTGCCTGCCTGCCTGCTGCCATACTTCCCATTATGGTGCTCATAGACTCACCCTCTGAAACTGTAAGCAAACTCCCCCTTAAATGCTTTCTTTTGGATGTGTTGGTCATGGTGTCTCCTTACAGCAATAGAACAGTAACTAAGGCAAAGTTTTTGTGGTCACTCTTACGCAGATCTACAATGAAAAAGCGCAAGTGGAACAAAAAGAAATACAAACTAGGAAGAAAAAGAGTGCCAGGAAATTTTATGTTGGAGTCAAATCTTGTGCTCAAAGAGAAAGGCCCTATGTGAAATGGAGTAAAGGGAGTGATGCCCTTGAGGCTAGCCTCCAACCAACCAGATTTCCAGTTTGTAAACAGAAAATACCTAAGGAATCTTGTATAGCAAAAGAAAGCTTATTCAACAAAATAAAGTATCAACAAATCAAAGCTTTTGTAAATGTAATCCAAGGAAGGGGTCAGGGTTCCCAGCCCAGTCAAACAGAATTTGGCAGCACCAACCATGTGGTCCTGGATTTAGAGTCAAGAGGATGCAGGAGTTAAAGGGTTGTGGAACCTTCCTTTGTGGTTAAAGGAAGTCCTGGAGGCCCAAAGAGGCCATTGTGTGAAACTGTATGAATCCTGGATTATGTTAGAGACCCCAAGGTTTTGGAGATTCCAGAGCCATAGAATACCTGTCGAGACCTGCACCGAGTGGAACCAGCTCCAGAGAGGTGTGATCTATCCCACCCTTTGTCACAGGACATAAAGCTATGGCATTTGAGTTTGCCCCGCCAGGTTTCAGTCTTGCTTTGACTAATATTTCCCCACGATGCCCCCTTTCCTCCCTTGTGGAATGGTAATGTAGTCTATGTTGTATGGTGGAAGTAATTAATGTGCTTTGTGATTTTGCAGGGGGTTGCAGTTCAGAGATAGCCTGAGACTATAAGAATCTATGGGGATTTTTGAAAGTGGATTTTGCATTATGAGATGGCTACAAGTTTTTGGGGGATAGGGAGAGGAATGTGGTTTGAATGAAAATGGCCACCATAGGCTCATATATTTGAGTACTTGGTTCCTTAGTTGGTAAAACTGTTTGGGGAAAGATCAGGAGGTGTGGCCTTGTTGGAGGAGGTGTCTCACTTGGAGGTGGGCTTTGAGATTTCTTTTTTTTTTTTT
>NC_022012.1:14477861-14480103 GCF_000317375.1 Microtus ochrogaster | reverse complement strand
TTATTCAGACCCAGGCCAGCTGGCCTTGGTGAGTTCCCGGTAGAACATCCCCATTGTCTCAGAGTGTGGGTGCACCCCTCGCAGTCCTGAGTTCCTTGCTCGTGCTCCCTCTCCTTCTGCTCCTGATTTGGACCTTGAGATTTCCGTCCGGTGCTCCACTGTGGGTCTCTGTCTCTGTCTCCTTTCATCTCCTGATGAAGGTTAATATTCAGGATTTCTAAATCCCATGCCAGGCTCAGTCTTTCTGCCTCGTAGTAGTCTGAATATGTAAGCTTTCAGCTACTATTCAGTGTCATGCCTCCTGCCTACCACCGTGTTCCCTGCCATGATGGTTATATATTCAGCCGTGGAAACTGTAAGCAAAGCCAGAATTAAATGCTATTCTTTAAAAATTCCCTTCGTCGTGGTGTTTCTTTATAGCAATAGAAAAGTAACTTAAGATAAAACAGTCATAGACTTTGCGACAGGGTCTGGCCTGGAACTCACGATGTAGACCAGGCTGGTGTTAAACTCAGAGATCTTCCTGACTCTGCTTCTGGGATTAAAGTTGTCACTATCACACCCAACTAAATCTTTTAAAAATCTCTCTCAAAAACAAAACAAACAACAAAAAAAAACAAAACTGGGCAGTTGTAGTGCACGCCTTTAATCCCAGCACTTGGAAGGCAGAGGCAGGTGGATCTTTGTGAGTTTGAAGCCAAGCCTGGTCTACACAGAGAAACTGTTGTCTCAAAAAACAAAACAAAAATTTTCAAAAACAATGTCAAAGAATAAGCTAAAAAGAAAAAAGTGAAGGAGTTAAAGAGGAAGGTCAGCTTGAAAACTCACTCTAGTACTCGAATCGCAAGGCGGGCCTGACAAACCTGTGGAAATCCAGCAAGCACAAAAGCTGTGCAGACCCAGTGTGCAGTGTTTCAAAGACGGCAGTGGACATGAATGGAACACTCATGGCCGCAGCTGAAAAGCTTCATAAGCATGAGCCCCACATGCAGCATTCCTACCTTGTGATTACTGGGGATTCCGGGCTTTCACTCTTTCTGAGCAAGGATTCTTCTTACCCACTGGGTTCTCCCCAGCCCTTATTAGTTACTTCTTGTTTAATTAGTTTGTTTTGAGGTAGGCTTTCACTAGACCTGGCTGGCCTGGAGCTCACTTATGTCGATATAAGGCTGGTCTTGAACTCAGATCTGCCCACCTCTGCTTCCAGAATCCTGGTATTAAAAGCATGTGCCACGATTCCTGGCCTAAATCAGTTGCTATAACTTCATTAACTTCATAAAACGGCATCTTCCTCCCCCCCCCCCAAAAAAAACACTAAAAAGTTTAAACACTCCTGCGTAAGTGGGAAGTACCCAGCCTTGGTGGGTAGGAGCTATGGTGAAAGGAGATAACTGACTGCTCCTTGCCCTCTGACCCCCACAGCCATGCTTGAAGTGGCGCACACATGACATAAATAATAAATTAGTAAATACCTAAAAAAGAAAATTTTTTCCTTAGCAAACAGGCTACCTTCTAATTTTGGACCTCATCTTAAATGGTCAGTCTTCGGAGGACAAATGGTGTTAAAAGGTCAACTATATCAAGATAGTAAGCTGTTTTTAAAAAACTCTTCTCAAATATAATTCCACTTAACTGGCCCCCATAATGTCTCTCAACTGCTATAAAAGGACCCCTATCCCCGGGTGTGTGTCAGTTCTCTTCTGCTTTCTCTGATAATTTGCCCAGTTTCTGTTCAATATATTCCTTTAAAAATGTATCAACCCCCGTTCTTTCCCTTTCTTTCCGAGACAGGGTTTCTCTGTAGCTTTGGAGCCTGCCCTGGAACTAGTTCTGTAGACGAGGCTGGCCTCGAACTCACAGAGATCCGCCTGCTTCTGCTTCCCGAGTGCTGGGATTAAAGGTGTGCGCCACCACCGCCTGGCAGTTTATCCCTTTTGTGTGTGTGTGTGTGTGTGTGTGTGTGTGTGTGTGTGTGTGTGGTGTGGTCAGAGGCCAAGTTGGTTCTCTCCCTTCATCATGTGGTGGTTGAATTCGGCTGGCAGCAAACACCTTTATCTGCTAAGCCAACTAATAGAGGTTTTTTTCTTTTGTTTAGTCTTTTCTGTTTTTAGTAGCTACTTAAATTCCAAATCTTCGGTAAGCAGAGATTGGTAGATCTCTGTGCGTTACAAGCGATCCTGATCTACATATATCTACATAGCAAATTCATACAAACCAGAATTAAATGTTAGACGGGGGGGGG
>NC_022012.1:14474346-14477761 GCF_000317375.1 Microtus ochrogaster | reverse complement strand
ACTACAAGCAAAAAAGGGGGGGAGGGGAGAAAAGAAGGGGAGGGAGGGAGAGAGAGGGAGGGAGGAAGGAAGGAAGGGAGATATCTGGAGATGGAATTACAGGTGGTTTTAAGTTGCCCAGTGAAGATGCTGTTAACCAAACTCAGCTTGTCTAAAGACCGGAAAGAATTCATGTCTCCAGCGACTTCCGGTGTCTCTTCATAACAATTCTGTTATGGACTCCTGTGCACTGGGTCCATCCCGATAGGACAGAAAACCCCAAGTCTCAACTGTCGGAACAGAGACGGTGTCCAGAAAAAGAGGAGAAATCACAATCTAAAAGGCAGAATAATTAAATAGGATTTAGTTCATTTTTATGGAGTCCTACGCTCAACACTGGAGCTAATCACCTCCAAGCTGTGTGTGAAAACGACCTGCGAGCACACCGTCTTCTAACCTCCCTGCCTTCTGGCACCGGACCTGCCTCTGAAGTCCCGCTAGTGGGCGATCCCCACCCGCAGCCCGGACCACCTTCCTAAATGTGACCTCAACTCTGTGGGTCTGTTTCTGCTTCTCGTCCCTGCATCCGGTCCACCGAGGGCCAACTGCATCTTCGTGAGAGGGAATTCTAATTTCTTGACCGGTTTCCAAATTACGAGAAGCAGAACCAGAGCTGGAGCCGGAACCGGTCCTACAGCCGTAGGCCGGAAACGAAAGCACTGTCGGTTGTTTCCTTGGGTTTCTTCCGGTAGGGACTCTGGGATTTGTAGTTTCTTTGCTTCTCCGAGGCTGTGTCCATCAGGCCGCCTGGGTGACAGGGGTGCCCTCCTCTGAGCCGTCGGCGCTTTCTTGGGCGAGCGCGACCCCCATTCCGTTTTCTTCCAAAAGGAAAAGGATTTACGCACGTTGGGTTTTGGTCTCAAGTCTTCAGAAGTTGGAGGATCGGAAGTGTTCACTTGGTTGAGGTGAGCGTCTTTTTGGCTTAAGGCGGCTGCGAAATCTGGGAACCAAACCGAACCCGGGTCCTCTGCAAGAGCAGTGTGCACACTCCACTGAGCCAACTACAGCCCCAGCAGCATAGGTCTTAAAGTAAGAAAACTGCGTTGTTGCTGGATGTGGTGGAGCACGCGTGTGCACTGAAAGGCGGGGTTAGGAAGATCGGGCGTTTGAGGCTAGTCTGGGAGGCCGTCACAAAATCTTGGCTCAACAACAATGCTACTAATAAGTAGCCTGAGTAAAACTAAATTTCTCCACACTCCTTCCAAAATACATCTAAATTTATTTTATCTTATTATGAGTATAGATTTTTTTTTTTTTTCTGCATGCCTAGCTTTCCATCACATACATGCTTGGTCCCTGTGGAGGCCAGAAGAGGGCATCTGTTCCCCTAGAACCGGAGTTATAGATTGCTGCGAGTATTCATGTGGGTGCTAGGAAGCGAATTCAGGTCCTCTGTGAATGAAAAAAAAAAATGAAAAGGAAAGGAGCATACCTGTTCCTAGGTATGGTGGAGGAGAAAATATAGATATGTGGGAGAGCATAGCCAGAGGCAGGGACATCTGGGAGAGTCCAGAGTGGACCTGACCCTAAGCCATGTGAGGAGATAGGAGAGGGAGACCAGGCTCAGCAGCCAGGAGGGGAAGGGCACAAAGGGGCAGGCAATGAAAACGGTTGGGAAGGTACAGGGAAGAGCAGCCCAGCGTCCTGAGTTGGTGAGTTCAGGTTAGTGGGCAGAGTATGCCAGACAGAGGGATGCTGGGAGAACCTGACAGCCAGGTCTCCTTTGGTAGATTAACGAGGCACCTCAGCCATTTGTTCCAGGTTTGAAACTAAACATCCCAGCCTTTTGTTGCTAATAAATAAATGAGAAGGGGTGACACAGTCTTCTCTATGTCTACTCTCTGCTGACTTTGGGGCATCATTGGTGGGGACCCAAGGAAGCTGGAATGCTGGCCAAGTCTGGGAAGAGCAGGCTGTTTCACTTGTGGCACCAGATGAACGGGGGAAAAAAAAAAGAAATAAAAAGGAAAGGAAAGGACATGACCACTCCTAGGTGTGGTGGAGGAGAAAGTTTGCCTTGTTTTATATAAATAGACACGTATTCTTTTATGTTTTTGTTAACTGTAAAAAAAAAAGTTCCAAGATGGTGTGTATGTGTGTGTGTGTGTGTGCTTGAGTGTGTGCTTGAGTGTGTTCTTGAGAAAGCCAGAAGTCATCCTTAAATCCCCTGGAACAAAATTACAGGCAACTGTGGCCCATTTGAAGAACTGAAGCTGAATCCTTTATAAGAGCAGTAAGTGCTCTTAGCCACTGAGCATCTATCCCCGCTCCCTGAAGAATTTGTTTGTTTTTGTTTTGTATATTTTATTGTTTCAAGATAGGATCTCACTGTGTAGCTCTGGCTGGACTAGAACTCACCATATAGGTCAACTTGGCTTCAAACTCAGTGGTTTGCTTACCCCTTTCCCTCAAATGTTGGGATTATAGACATATGCCACTTCCCAGGGCTTGAAGGAGAGAATTTTAAAGTAATTGTCCAGTAACTCATAAATGCAAAGATGAGACAGTCTGTGACAGAACATTAAGCAATACAATGATGGCTTGACTTTCCGTCAAGTGTTTCGTGTTTTGGGTACTGCCCTTCATTATGGATGTCCTTGCTGCTGAATGGGAAGAACAGAGTTCCATTAAGCTCCATTACATATGACTATCAACAGTGCCATTTGTATGTCTACACATTCCCATTAGTCACTCGGTTAATCTTAAGGGACAAGGGACATTCTAGGTAGTCAGATGTTCTAGGGTAGGAGTGGTCCTCTTCAGCAATCCTCACAATGTCAAGGACTGAGGGCAGGCAAGCCCCTGCCCAACTTGAGGTGGACTATATCTGAGGATCCAAGTTTGGTTTCCATTCTCTCCGTTTCTTGCCACGTTTAGGTATTGTTTTTATATAGTAGGTAACAGGCTCAGGGTCTGTGAGATCCTCTGTTTCCTTAAGAGCCTCCTTAACTTGCTATTCATTCTTTGTTTAGATGGTGAGTAGCATGTCAGCGTTGACATAATTAGAAGGTTAGTGGGATGGTAAGTGGGTAAGGGTATTTGCCTCTTATCTAAATGACCTGAATTCCATTCCCAGGACTAAATGTAATAATACTACAACTAATAATAAGAATAAATCAATAGGAAGGACAGAATGAGAGGACAGAAACTGGTCACTGATAAGTTCAGTGAAATTGGAAGTATAATGTGTGTGTGTGTGTGTGTGTGTGTGTGTGTACATGCATGTCACAGTATAGATAGGTTAGAAGACAACTTCCAGAAGTCTGATCTCCTATGATGTGGGTCTTGGGGTCCAGACTCTGGCATTAGGTTTTACAGCACACATCTTTACCTGCTGAGGTCTTGGGGTCCAGACTCTGGCATTAGGTTTTACAGC
>NC_022012.1:14462021-14474151 GCF_000317375.1 Microtus ochrogaster | reverse complement strand
CTTGGGGTCCAGACTCTGGCATTAGGTTTTACAGCATAGACCTTTACCTGCTGAGGTCTTGGGGTCCAGACTCTGGCATTAGGTTTTACAGCATACACCTTTACCTGCTGAGTTCTTTCATGGCCCTTACTCTGTTTATCTTTATTTTGAAAACAACTACAAAGAGGACTATAAGTTTTACCTCCAACTAATTTTTAATTTCTTTGCCTTTTCTGTCTTCAAGCTGAAATTTCTTTTTTGTTTACAAAATTTCAGAACCGGAAAATGCTTTAAACAAACTCAAACATTTAATATATCAGCAGGATTTGCTGAGAGGACATATTTTCTGAGACATACAAATGGTAAGTTTAACAAAGGATCTTTTCTTTCTCTGTGTTGTCAGCTCCCAGTATTACTTTCTTTTTAAATTTTCTTTCCTTTTGCTTATTCTAGGGTTTTTACTATGTAACCCTAGCTAGTCTGGAACTTGCTGTGTAGACAGGGTTGACTTTGAACTCAGAGATAGTCTTTGCCTCCCAAGTGCTGTAAAGATGTGAACCACTAGGATCTGTCTGCCTGCCATCCATCCATCTGTCCGTCCGTCTGTCCATCTGTCTGTCCTAGAATTCAGTCTGTACATCAGGCTGGCTTTGAACTCAGAGACCTTCCTGCCTCTGCTTTCTGAGTGCTGGGATTAAAGATGTGAACCATTAGAATACTTTTTATTTTGTATATTCACAGAAGACTAAGAATTCCAGTGTAGAAAATTGAGACATGGAAAGTTATTTGAGAAATGAAATTCATACAAGATGGAGTGATGTTTCTGAAGAGTACTGTAATAATGAAAAATATAGAGGTTATCTAATAATAGCATGGATTTTATTGGTGTCTTTCCAAAAGATGTGATAATCAGATCAACAGAGAAAACATTTCCTTGTAAGTAGAACTGTACCCACAGCTCATCAGAACAACAGTGACAGCAAAGAACATGTCAAAACTACATTCTTAGTTGGATTTTCCTGGGAAGGTGTGTCTCACATTGGTAAGAAATTACTATGAGAATTATCTTAGTGTTTTAGTAATCATGCTATTCTCAATTTTCCTGGTACTGACAACCTAATATATTTTTCTAAGTATAATAGCAGATGATAAGGAAGTTGCAGATCTCTTTCTCCAAGAATGCACTCATACATGATTAACAAATTATCTTTTTTTTCTTTTGTTTTTTTGAGACAGGGTTTCTCTGTAGCTTTGGAGCCTGTCTTGGAACTAGCTCTTGTAGACTAGGCTGGCCTCGAACTCACAAAGATCCACCTGCCTCTGCCTCCAAGTGCTGGGATTAAAGGTATGAGCTACCACCACCTGGCTTTAACAAATTATCTTTTTAAAATTTAATTTTTTTGTGTTTGTGTGTTTGGCATGTATGTATGTATGTATGTATACCATGTATATGCCTGCTGCCCATGGAAGTCAGAAGAGAAAAGTGGATCCTCTGGAACTGGAATTACAGATGGTTGTGAAGCTCAGTGTGTATGCTAGGAACCAAATCCATGTCCTCTGTAAGAACAAATACTCTTACCCGATATGCCATCTCTTACCCCGTATTTAGCAAGTCTTTATATTGTGCTTATGAGTATCTACAAGGTAGATCAATAGGCTGAGAAGAGCTCCCTGTATGAGTTGTAGAAGTGTAACTTTATGAGTAAGTGGTTCCGAAAGTCAGATGATTGATATATTGAGGTCCTCAGAATGAGTGTGGATAGAGATGTCTTATCTGAGCTCTGGGATAGAATACGGGAGTAGACCCCTTTACAGGCATGGGGGTCACTTTTGCATTCTCCAGTGAACATAGGTGATGTCACTTTGCTCAAACTGCCATGTATGTGATGGTTTAGGACTCAGTGACCTTTGAGGATGTGGCTGTGTACTTTACCAAAGAGGAGTGGCATTTATTGGATGGATTTCAGAGAAGCCTCTACAGAGACGTGATGCTGGAGAACTACCAGAACCTGGCCACAGTAGGTGAGACTGTCATTGTCTTCTGTAGCATCTGTAGATTGATGATGTAACTGTGAATATAGTGGGAAATAATAGAGACATTGTCATTGTCCTAGCACATTTTAATCTGTTATTGGCAGTTGTCAACAGTGTGGCTTTACAATTAGTTAGTAACATCCCTCTCATTTCCTTAGAAATGTACAGCTTTATCTTTAATATACTGAATCAGAAAACTCTCCATTTGTGTTCCTGTCACCTGCTATTACATTTTTCCATGTGACTGTTTTACACAGTAACAACTAGCTGAGCATGATGGTACACACTTATAATCCCGGCATGCAGGAGGTTGAGACGGAAGAATTGCCTCAAACTCAAGGACAATTTAAGCTATGTAACAAGCACAAGGCCAGCCATGGTTGCATAGCAAGACAATGTTTCAACACAATCAAAACAAACAAAAAAACTAAACAATATTGGTATAGTCATTTCCAATGAGATTTAAGATATTTCTCCATTTCTGTTGCATCCAGTTTGAAGAAAAATCTTAGTAATGTTTGCATCTATTTTTTTTTTCAAGACAGAGTTTCTCTGTGTAGCCCTGGATATCTTGGAACTTGTTCTCTAGACCAGGCTGGCTTCGAACTCACCTCTGAGTGCTGGGATTAAAGGTGTTTGCCACCATTGCTTTACTCTATGTTTAGGCCCGAATGTAATATCAGGAATCAAGTATAGCCCAAATATTGAATATTTGCATTTTGAACTACTTAAAACTAATCCCAAGAGTTGGAGAGATGACTAGGTGATTAAGAGCATTTGCTATTCTTATAGAGGACCCAGGTTCAGTTCCTAGTATGCACATGACAACTCATAACTATCTGTAACTCCAATCTCAGAGGATCTGACACCTTGTTCTGGCCTTCTTGGGCACCTGCACACATATGGTATACATACATACATGTAGGCAAATATTCATATACACAAAGTAAAAGTAAATCTTTATATAAGAGGGTCTAGGGAATAGGTATGTCTCAGTATTTGTAAAGTGATTGTCTAACATACACAAAGGGTTTAGTTCCCAGTACTGCATAAAACTAAGCATGGTGTTGCATGCCTATAATTTCAGTACTTAGGAGATAGTCAAGCTTGCCCTTGGTCACATAGTGAGTTCAAGGCTTGCCTGGCTACCTGAGACCCTATTTCAAAAAAGATAATAATTCTCATGTTTCATTAGAAATATAACTTCTCTTTCATGGGAAAGTTTGTCATCCCTTTTGTGAGCTTCTGTCATTGATATATCATTTTCTATATATCAGAGTACAGCTTGTCAAACTCAGCCTGACCTCTTTGTTGGAGGAAGTAAACTTGTTGACTATAGTGGAACAAGACAGTCTCCAGCGTGATCATGGGTTAAAATAATTTCTTATTGACAAGGTCAGTATATTTTGAAGTATGAGGAACCTTATTTTGGGAAAAAGTTTTTCCTTTATTTTTATCTGTTGGAGTGTTTTGCCTACATGTATATTTGTGCACCACGTGTGCAGTACCTGTGGAGGCCTGGGACTGGAGCTACAGACAGTTTTGAGCTGCCATGTGCATGCTGGGAACTGACCCTAGGTTTTGTGCTCTTACTGCTAAGCCATCGCTCTAGTCATAGGAATTTTTTTTTTATATATGAATACATTTTATTTTGAGCAAATCCATTCTCAATGCCACTGATGGGAAAAACCCCTTTGAAAACCAAGCTGGGAGTAGATGAGATAACTCAACAGGTAAGGAAGCTTGCAGCCAAGCCTAACTGCCCGAGTTTGGTTCCCTGAACCCACATGCTGCAAGCCTAAATTCATGTGTATACATGCACAAACACAGATGCATACAAAATAAATAGATGTAAAAACAGAAGACCGTCTTGAGCCTGAGCACCGCAGTCCTTGGACTGCAGGTTCTGAGGGATTTTCAGCATCTTTTACTGCATTATTTGTTTTAGTCACACTTTTTTTTTAAATTAAAAAAGTTATTTAGAAATATTTCATTTTATGTGTATGTGTGTTCTGCCTGCATGTCAGTCTGTACACCATTTATGTGCTTGGTACCTACAGAAGCCAGAAGAGGGCATCAGACCTCCTGGAACTGAAGCTACAGATAGTTGTGAGCCATTGTGTGGATGCTGGGATTTGAAACCTTGTCTCCTGAAAAAGTGGCAAGTCCTCCTAACCCCTGACCCACATCTCCAGCCCCATATCCAGGCTAAAATTTCAACAGTGATCTTCTCTTTTACACTTTGAGTTCATGTCTGTATTTTGCAGTTGTATACTGCTTTCTTCCCCAAATCATATTACTCTTGTTTACCATCACGTGTTACCCAAAATAATTGTTTTGGGGCCACTGAGATTGCTTAGTAGGTAGAGGTGCTTTCTTCCAAGCCTGTTTGTGTTTGATCCTAGAACTCACATTATGGTAGAAGGAGAGAATCATTTCTAGTATTTTTTTTCTAACCTCCACCTTTTTGCCATGCCATGCACTAAATAAATAAATAAATAAATGTAAATAGAAAGAATAATTTTATTTTGACCCTAGATCCTTATGACTGCCAAATCACAAAGTTATATAATTAGATTCAATTATATAATAAATCTGTTTAATTCTATCTTTGCTTTATTAACTTAGCATGTTCAATATCAGAATAAATACTCAACATCATATTTTGTTGTATAAATGATTGCATGTGTATTTTTTGTTAATGTTTTATTTCAGAAAGGAAAATGAACCTTGAGACAAAAGAGGCAGAACTTCAGCTGGAGAGTTTTTGGCCAGATATATCAAATGAGACACAACTGGCAAGATTAACAAAGGTATTTCTTTGTTTCCAAGGTCAGAGAATATTTGGAATTCTGTGATATTTCTATGCATGAATAAAAGATATTTGAGAGATGTAGCCTTTGCCTACAGGAATCTGTTTCCTAGCATGAAGCTTTGAGTTACCTAGCATGGTGTTTTAGAGTTACCCCTAGAACGTCCTGTGTAAGTCTGAAAAAATTTTTAGTACTCATTCATCTCTCTGTCAACAGGCAGGAAGCCACAGTGAAGGGGAGCTCTGTGACTCTAAGGGGGCTGGAAAATTCTTCAGTGAACACCCATGCCTTCAGACACATATGAATATTTGCAATACAGAAAAGATTTCTGAATATAGTTGGTCTAGAAAAGACTTACTTCCTTCAGTCAAGAAAGCCTCTACTGAAGAGAAACTTTCTGTGTTGATTCACTGTGAAGAAGCCTTTGCTCTGACCCCAAGCATTGTTTACCAAAGGACATGTATTCCGGGCAATTCCATTGCATGCAGTGATTTTGGGAAAGCCTTTGTTAATCAGTTGCAACTTACGGCAGACAGCAAAGCTCACAGTAAAGAAAATTTCTATGAATGGGAAGAAAGTAAGAAAGTTTTTACTCAGCCCACAAATTGTTCTGCTTTAGAGAAATGCTTTGGAGGTAAGGGACGTGGAAAGGCCTTTACTGCACACTCAGGCCTTACTACGCACATACAAAGTCATAAAAGGCAGAAGTCTTACGAGTGCACAGAGTGTGGGAAAGTGTTTGGTAAATGGTCAGGACTTACTGAGCATTCTAGAAGTCACACAGGAGAGAAACCTTTTAAATGTGACCAGTGTGGAAAGGCCTTTTCTTCTTCCTCCTATCTTACTGCACACCTGAGAACTCACACTGGAGAGAAGCCCTTTGAGTGTACAGTGTGTGGGAAAGCGTTCACACGTTCCTCCTACCTTCGGATTCACATGCGAACTCACACTGGAGAAAAACCCTATGGATGTAAGGAGTGTGGGAGAACCTTTGCTGTGCGCTCATGCCTTAATAAACATTTACGAACACACACTGGGGAGAAGCCTTACGATTGTAAGGAATGTGAGAAGGCATTTACTAGCTTTTATCAACTAACTGAACATATGAAAATTCATACTGGTGAGAAACCCTTTGAATGTCAGGTGTGCACAAAATCATTTAGGAATTCCTCATGCCTTAAGAAACACTTCCAAATTCACACTGGAATAAAACCATTTCAATGTAAGGAATGCGGGAAAGCCTTCACTGGACGGACTACCTTTACCAAACACGTATTGACTCATACTGGGGAGAAGCCCTATGAGTGTAACGAATGTGAGAAAGCCTTCAGTACCTCCTCAGGCCTTATCGAACACTTAAGAAGTCACACGGGAGAGAAACCCTTTGAATGCTATCAATGTGGAAAGGCCTTTGCATCTTCCTCGTATCTCACTGTGCATCTGAGAATTCACACCGGAGAGAAGCCATTTGAGTGTCCAGTGTGTGGGAAAGCGTTTACACGGTCTACCTACCTTTGCAGACACATGAAGACTCATAGGGAGAGAAACCTTATGCATGTAAGGATTGTGGGAAAGCCTTCAGTGGGTGCCCATGCTTTAACAGACACATAAGGACACTGGGGAGAAGCCCTATCTGTGTTAGCAGTGTGGGAGAGCATCAGGTTTTCTTAACTTACTCAACATATTAAAACTCATACTGGTGAGAAGCTTTTGGATATCAGATATGTACAAAATTTTAGAAATTTGCACGCCTTACTTAAGATGCCCTTCCAAATTCACACTGGACTAAAATCCTATCAGTGTAAGGACTGTGGAAAAGTCTTTGGTGGCTACCCTGTCTTTGCGACAATTGTACTCACTGACAATGGGAGAAAGTCCGGTGAATGCAGAGAATGTCAGAATGCCTTCACTCCTTCCTCACATTTTTAACATCTAAGAAATCACACACGAGAGAAACCCTTTGACTGCGAACAGTGTGGGAAGGCCTTGTTTCCTCCTCATCTCTTAATATAGATTTGAGAACTCACACTGGAGAGACACCCTTTGAATGTACACTGTGTGGTATAAAATTTAGGTGGTCCAATTTTTGTAGCCACATGAGCATGCGCACAGGAGAGTCACCCTATTTATGTGAACAATTGCAGTAGAGAAAAACACTACTGATTTGCGATATGTCTAGCAGTTACACGCCTGCTAACTAGTTTAATTCATGCTCACCTGTGCTCTCACAGTAGCGAATAACTTCAAGGAAAGGACTAGGGGAACTAAAAGAAATGTGTGACTCACACTGAAGACAAACTACATATATGAACTATGGCAAATGCTTCCATATATTTTCAAATCTCCTGTGTGCACAGAGCCATGGATTTTAGGTGTCTCTATAGGTGTACTTCTAGTGTTTTGAATACTTCAATGTATGTATGTGTACTAATGATTTGTGTTGTATTAGCTTTTGGGGGGCAATTGGAATAACAGCTATTCACCCCAGGTGGGGGCACTGGACACATGAAAGAAATTATTCCATCCAAATAGAGTTTGGTGAGCCACTGAACTTATTGGGGGGTTACTTATAGGAACAAGGGCTAGGGGTTTCTGGTAGTGTGAATAAGAATGGCCCCATAGGTTTATATATTTGAATGCTTAGTTACCAGGGAGTGGTGCTATTTGAGAAGATTAGAAGATATGGCCTTGGTGGGGGATGTGTTGGTGTAGATTTTGATATTTCAAAAGCCTGTGCCAGACCCAGTCTCACTCTGCCTGTGGATCAGGATATAGAACTCTCAGCTCCCTGTCCAATATCACATCTTCCCACATACTACCATATGCTTCCTGCCATGACGATAGCAGGAACTGTAAGCCAGCCTCCAATTAAATGCTTTTATAATACTTGGTTATGGTGTCTCTTCACAGCAGTAGACTAGTGACTTAGGTTTACTTTCAGGAGTATGCGTGATTCATACGTGAAAAGCCCACCCTGGGCAACATTTCATTTCATGGAAGCTGCATTCTTGAACCTCTCTGCCCAGTCTGCAGGCAACATCCGCAAGAGAATCTCTACCTACAACATCCGCAGGAGAGTCTCTACGTACAACATCTGCAGGAGAGTCTCTACCTAGTAGTTGTTTATTGTTTTATAATCCTTCTGAAGTGCTCTTGGGAATCTTGTAGCTTTCTGAACTTCTGAATCTTGTTTCCTTAACTTGTTGAGTTTTGCACATCTATCTTCTCTCTAGGAGGGAGGGGATGTTTCTATTCAGAGAAAGTAGCTGCACAATGCTCCAACCTTTCATTTAGCTCTTATATTCTTCACATCTGATCCTATACAATGTTGTCTGAACTTTGAATGGGGGTGATATGTAGATTCTGGATTATTTTCATCTGTTTACAGTTGATTACAGAGGACTGGTCCACCAAGCCTCTCTAACAGTCACTTTCAGCAGCTAACTTAACTAGTTAGGAATTTCCATAGTAACCATTGTCATTTGCAAAAAAGAAGCTTCCCTCATTGATGTGCAGTAGCCTTAAATCCAACTCTGAAGCAGTTGATAGTGCTCACAATAGCCATGCCATTATTAATTCACCAGTGGACAACCTAATATGTCAGTGGTAAGATAATCAGGGTTCATATGTCTTACTTTCAGATACTGCATTATATGTTGTTATAGATCAGCCATTTGGAGCGGGGGTATCCAGTACTCTTCAAGAGAGTATGCCATCCTATGCCATGTAGAAGAAAGTGGTTATTCCAGGATTCACCCTAAGAGTACTTGAATCTCAGATGCATGTTTTATCACCCATCACAGGAAGCATACAACCACTTAGAGCGTACTCTACAGCAAGGCAAATGGGGAAATAGAGTCATTATCAATACTGACCTCATGGAAACTCCACCTTTACATGCACCAGCCTCAGGTGTATGTCTTCCCACCCATCACAGCCATACAACTGACCCTCTCCAAGTCATATTAGGTTTTATAGGTACGTGTTTATATGTTAATTATGTTTAACTTTTCCTGGGTAGACAGAAATAAATGTCTATTCACTTCAGGTTGGACATGAATGAAACACTAAAAAAATAATTCTACCCAAGCCTAACTTGGTAGAATTGAGGCAATGAGTTTTTTGAAGGTTATTTTCTTAGGGTTACTATTGCTGTGACAAAAGTAAACTTGGGGGGGAAACAGTTTATTTGGCTTACACTTCTGTATCATTGTTCACCTTCTAAAGAACAAAGAAAGAAAGAATATTAAAAGCTTCAAGGGGAAAAGACCAAGTAACATATAGATGCAGACATATTAGAATTACATCTGACCTCTCAATGAAGATTCTGTAAGTCAGAAGGGCCTGGACATATGTGCTGCTTCTCTATAAGACCACAGATGCCAACCCAGACTGCTATACCCAGAAAAACTTTCAGTCAACATAGATGAAGAAAATAAGATATTCCATGATAAAGTCAAATTTAAACAACATTTATCTACAAATCTAGTCCTATAGAAGGTGTTTAGAAGGAAAACTCCAATCTGAAAAGGTTAACTACACACATGAAAACACAGGAAATAAATAATCCTGCACCAGCCAAAAAAGAACCACACTCACACCCACACACCACCACTTACCACAACCAACTACAAAATAACAGGAATCAACAACCATTGATCATTGAAATCTCTTAATATCAATGGACCTAATTTTCTGACATAAAGAGACACAGACTACCCACAGAATGGGTAGAAGCTAAGATCCACCCTTCTGCTGTATCTAACAAACACACCTGAACATCAGTACCATTACTTCAGTGGTACAGGTTAGAGAAAGATATTCCATACAAACGGACCTAAGAAACAAGTTGGCATTGCTACCTTAATATGTAACAAAAATAGACTTCAAGCCAAAACTAATCAAATGAGATTAGGAAGGACACTTCATACTCATCAAAGGAAAAATCCATCAACTTGACATCTCAATTCTTAACATCTATGCTCCAAACACAACCATACCCACTTTTGTAAACAGAAACGCACTACAGCTTAAATCACAAATTGACATTCATACACAGTGGGAGAATTCAGTACTCCACTCTCACCAATGGACAGGTCATTCAGACAAAACCTGAACAGTTATTGGAGTTAACACATTATAACTAAGTGGATCTAACATATTTACAGAGTATTTTACCCACATACAAAAGAATGGAACTCCAAAACCACATACTTGGTCAAAAGAAAGTCTCAACATAGCTGGGTGGTGGTGGCACACACCTTTAATCCCAGCACTCAGGAGGCAGAGGCAGGTGGATCTCCGTGAGTTTGAGGCCAGCCTACTCTACAAAAGCTAGTTCCAGGACAGGCTCCAAAAACTACAGAGAAACCCTGTCTTGAAAAACAAACAAAAAACCAAAAAAACAAAAAAAGAAAAAAGAAAAAAGAAAGAAAAGAAAAGAAAAAGAAATAATCAACAGATAATATTGAAAGACCCTCACCCACTTGGGTGCAGGCCCAAGGGGGAGAAGCCCCATGACTCAATTAACCAGTCCAGCAGATGCAGGAAGCAAGAGGCTTTTAACATTAATGATAGCGCCACCGGGTGTCTCTAGTCTCCAAAGAGGTAGAGCACCCCAAACAGTAATTCCAGAAAACTTTTATAGGCAAAACCCACAACATTAGCATGGTTAGCATAGTGGGTATGGGGTACAAAATGATTGGATATAACATAAGCATATTAAATCAGACCTGGGCCACAATTATCAGTTCCCTTAAATTTTCTAGAAATACCATAAAATGTTGATATTTCCCACAAACTTTATCTGTCTCAGTCTGGGCACCAGATGCTTCCTGAGGGTGAGCGGAACAGGGTACTGTGGTCAGGATGCAAGCGTGGCAGTTAGGATTATTTTGCAAAATTTGCAAGTTTATACTTCTCTTTTGTTATTGCTGATTATCTTTAATCTAAAAGCAATTGCAAACAGGCACAAACAGGCTTTTCACTATAAACTAAAATAACTCCCTGAGAATGCTGGGAGAAAGAAGCAGATTGAAGGCAGTCACCATGATTCTCCCACTCCAGACAGACACAGGTTAAGATCTTTCCTGGTAAGCCACCTCGTGGTGTTACACAGAATATTAGAAATGGGTTAGATCAATATGTAAGAGCTAGCCAATAAGAGGTTAAAACTAATGGGCCAAGCAGTGTTTAAAAGAATACAGTTTCCGTGTAATTATTTCAGGTAAAGCTAGCTGGGTGGTGGGAAGTGCCCCCCCCCCCCCATTCCTATTTCTACAGAGTGGCGCCCAACGTGGCCAATTAAATCCACTTAAAAACCTGACCTGAGAGGGCTTTAAAAAAAAGGGAGACAGAGTTTAATGCAGATTTTTGCTGTTTGTTGGTGGCGTGCCGTAGAGAGATTTCCTGATTCAGCAACAGCAACAGAAAAAAAAAGCTGCATCGTTTTAAAGCGTGGCTTTCCTGGGGCTGTGCCGCCAGTACAAACTCTGGCTTTAAAGCATTTCAATGGCTTTTATGGGACTGGATGTTTGTGTTCCCGCTTGGGATTGGAAGGAGAGTGCTTTGAGACCATGCCAATGGCTCAGCACTCCCCACCTGCACCTGGGCAGATGGCAGAATCAGGCTTAGGCAGGCTGAAGAGCATGGCAGATTCCTGCCACCATACAGGGATGTGTTTTCAGACTGTGCAGTGCTCTGCGTGTCAGATTTGGCTGTAACTTGGATGAAAAGAGTTTCTGTGCCGCACGCTCAGTCTCAGAGTTAAACTGCTGAGTGTGGCTCCAATGTGGACTTGCTGTGTGCCTGGAACTGTGAGCAGCTCAGGGGCACCAAATGGATCTGAGGCAGGAGCGGCTGCTCCATGCTGAATTATGCTGACCTCAGGCAGGATCGATCGTATTTACCATAATAAAAGCACAGTTAAGGTTTAGACTGGCAGTAAACAGGCAGTATGGTATTACCCCTACATGGTGCAACTTAAGTTTTTAAGAAGTGCTTAACATTTTAAGAAATGCTCTTGGATATTAAAAAAATTACAGATTTACAATAGGACAGATTCAGACCACTAAATGGATCACAGTGTTGGATGAATGTATGTAGGCTTGAGAGAGAGAAGAAAAAAAAATATAGAGAAAAAAGTTAATGGTTTAAAAAAAAGGGTAAAGTCTTTAAAGAGACAGAGTACAGATAGTTATAGATTAAAAAAATTAAGAAAAATAAGCCACGTAAAAATGAAAAATTCACAGAGAGTCTGGATTATGTACATTGTGTTTTCTTTAAAATTTTTGACTGTGAAGGAG
>NC_022012.1:14459351-14461011 GCF_000317375.1 Microtus ochrogaster | reverse complement strand
ATATTATATCCTTCTGGAGTCTTTGATGGAGTTGAAGAATGGTTAGTTATAGTTTTCCTTAGTTATGATAAAAGATAAAATAGATATAAATATTATAACTGTAATTCTTACTTGATAACTGTTTTGTTATATGTAATTTTACTATGTTAAAGTTAAAGCCTTTTCTTTTTTGTTTAAACAGAAAAAGGGGAAATGATGGAGGTAGGTCTTGTATCTATCTGTTGCTTTCATTGGTTAATTAATAAAGAAAACTGCTTGGCCTGATAGGACAGAAAATTAGGTAGGCGGAGTAAACAGAATAGAATGCTGGGAGAAAGAAGCAGATTCAAGGCAGTTGCCATGATTCTCCCACTCCAGACAGATGCAGGCTAAGATCTTTTCTGGTAAGCCAGCTCGTGGTGCTACACAGAATATTAGAAATGGGTTAGATCAATATGTAAGAGCTAGCCAATAAGAGGTTAAAGCTAATGGGCCAAGCAGTGTTTAAAAGATCACCACAAATTAAAGCTGGATATCATCAACAACAGAAACAACAGCTTAAAAACTCATGGAAACTGATCAACTCTCTACTTAATGGGGAAAATGTCAAGACAGAAATAAATTAAAGACTTCCTGTCATTGAATGAAAATAAATACACAGCATGCCCAAACTCACATGACACAATAGGAGTGGTGCTAAGAGATGTACACAATACTAAGTGCCTACACAAAATAATAAGAGAGATCTCATACTAACAACTTGTCATCACACCTGAAAGCTCTAGAACAAGAAGTAAGCACACCGAAGAGGAGTAGATGGCAATAAATGAACAAACTGAAGGCTGAAATCAATAAAATAGAAACAGAGAAAAATACAAAGAATCAATGAAACAAAGAGTTCTTTGAGAAAATCAACAGGACGGAAGAACCCTTATCTGAACCAAATAAGAGAAAATATTGAAATTAACAAAATCAAAAATGAAAAGGGGACATGACAGCAAACACCGAGGAAATCCAGAGAATCATAAAAACATACTTTAAAAACCTGTACTCCAAAAAATTGGAAAATATAAAAGAAATAATTTTCTCAACAGGTATCTTAGGGTTTCTCTTGCTGTGAAGAGACACAATGACAATGGCAGCTCTTATGAAGGAAAACATTTAATTGGGGCTGGATTACAGTTCTAAAGGTTTAGTTCACTATCATCACAGCAATAGAAACCCCAATAAGGCAATAGTTATTACTTACCAAAGTGAAATGATGATCAGATAACCAATTTAATTAGACCCATAACCCCGAATGATATAGAAGCTGTCATTAAAAGTCTCAAAACAACAGCAACAAAAAGTCCAGGGCAAGATGGTTTTAGCACAGAATTCTAACAGACTTACAGAGTTAAATGCCAATACTACTCAAATTACTCCACAAAATAGAAACAGAAGAAACAATGCTCAATTCTTTTTATGAGGTCACAGTTACCTTCATTCCCAAGACACATAAATACTCAACAAAGAAAATTACCAATTTCCCTATGAACATAGGTCCAAAAATTTTCAATAAAATACTACAAACCAAATTCACGAACTGATGTGGGAGTGTCATATATCAATCTGTTGATTTCATTGGTTAAGTAATAAACAAACTGCTTGGGCTCATAGCTTAGAACATAGGTGGGTGGAG
>NC_022012.1:14456636-14457821 GCF_000317375.1 Microtus ochrogaster | reverse complement strand
AGAGATGGGTTGATCGGGATATCAAAATTAGCCAGTAAGGGCTAGAGCTAAAGGGCCAAGCGGTGATTAAATAAACACAGTGTCCATGTAATTATTTCGGGTGGAGCTGGCCATGTGGGTGGCCGGGTGCCGGGACGCAGCCCGCCGCTCCTATTACTACAACGAACACATCAGAAAGATCATCTACCATGATCAGGTAGGCTTCATCCCAGTTGTAAGGATGAGTCAAGATATAAAAATCAATAAATTTAATCCATCATATAAAAAAACTGAAAGTAAAAGCATCATTTCATTAGGTGCAGAATATGTCTTTGATAGACATATTTGATAGACACTCCTTCATGATAAAAATGTTCTGGAGAGAGTTGGGCGATGGTAGCACACACCTTTAACCCCAGCACTCGGGAGGCAGAAGCAGGCAGATCTCTGTGAGTTGGAGGCCAGCCTGGTCTGCAGAATGAGTTCTAGGGCAGGCTCCAAAGCTACACATAAAAACCCTGTCTTGAAAAACAAACGAACAATCAAAGTTATGGAGAGATTAGGGATACAAGGGACCGATCTAATAAAGGTAATTTACAGCAACCTATCAAATTAAGTGGGGAGAAACTCAAAGAAATTCCACTAAAACCAGGAAAAAATTATTGAGGAATATTTGTTTAAATATGCAAATTAATACATTGCATTTGTTTAACTATGTGAAGATGTGTGACTGTTTTACCTTGCCTGACTAAGGCATCTGATTCATCTAATCAAAAGCTGAACAGCTGATAGTGAGGTAGGAGATATATGCAGGACTTTTGGACAGAGAGAGTAAGTAGGAGGAAGAATTTAGTGCCATGGAAGAAAGGAAAAGAGACAACATGAAGACACCAAGGTCCAGACAGCCAGACATGGAGGAAACGGGAAAGTAGGACATGTGGAATTAAAGAAAGGTAAAAAGCCCTGACACAAAATGTACATTAATAGAAACAGGTTAAGTTAAAAGAGCTAGTGGACAAGCCTAAGGTAAGGGCAAGCATTCATAATTAATAATAAGTCTCCATGGGAGCTCAGTCCAGTGCTCCAGTGTGGGTCTCTGTCTCTATCTCCATCCATTGCCAGATGAAGGTTCTATGGTGATATGCAAGATATTCGTCAGTATTGCTATAGGATAGGGTCATTTCAGGTTCCTTATCCTCAGCTGCC
>NC_022012.1:14454688-14456461 GCF_000317375.1 Microtus ochrogaster | reverse complement strand
ACCCACCCACTGAGACAGTGGGGCTGATCTATTGGGAGCTCACCAAGGCCAGCTGGACTGTGACTGAAAAAGCATGGGATAAAACCAGACTTTCTGAACATGGCGAACAATGAGGGCTGATGGAGAAGCCAAGGACAATGGTACAGGGTTTTGATCCTACTTCATGTTCTGGCTTTGTGGGAGCCTAGCCAGTTTGGATGTTCATCTTCCTAGACATGGACGGAGGGGGAAGGACCTTGGACTTTCCACAGGGCAGGGAACCCTGACTGCTCTTTGGACTGTAGAGGGAGGGGGAGAGGAGTGGGGGGAGAGGGAGAAGGGTGGGAGCAGGGGGAGAGAAATGGGAGGCTGGGAGGAGGCGGAAACTTTTTTTTCCTTTTCTCAATAAAAAAAAATTAAAAAAATAAGTCTCCATATCTGTATTTGGGAGCTGGTTTGTGGCCCAAAGAAAATTCCAACTACACAATACACAATGGAAAGGTTGTCCATTCTCTCCATATCTATTAAATATAATATGCAAAGTTTTAGGTAGAGAAATGTGAAAACAAAAGGGGATTAAGGGGATGCAAATTGTAAAGGAATAAGTCCAAGTGTCTTTATTTTTAGATGATATGATAGTATACATAAGTGACCCAAAAAGTCCACAGAGGAAATCTAAGCTGATAAACACTTACAATGAGAAGACTGAATACAAGATTAACTCAAGAAAAATTAGTAGCAAATGGACTGAGAAAGAAATCAGGGAAACAGGAAACAATCCCTTTCATAATAGCTTTAAATATATAAAATATGGGATGAATCTGAACAAGCTAATAAAAGGGTTTTATGACAAAATCTTCAAGTCTTTGAAGAAATTGAAGAAGATATAAGAAGATGGAAAGATCTCCATGTACATTTAACAGTAGAATTAACATAGTAAGAATGGCCATCCTACAAAAAGCCATCAGCAGAGTCAATGAAATCCCCATCAAAATAACAACACAGTTCTTTGCAGACCTTGAAAAGTCAATTTCTCAACCCAGGATAGCTAAAATGATCCTGAACAATAAAAGAATTCATGCTGGAGGAATTACCATCCCTGATTTCAAGTTTTACTATAGAGCAACAGCAATAAAGAGAACATGGTATCATCATGAAACCAGACATCAAGGCAGTCTAATTGATGACCCAAACATAAATTCACACATCTACAGCCTCCTGATTTTTGATAAGGAAGCCATAAATACACACTGAAAAAAAACATCTTCAACAAATGGTGCAGGTCAAACTGGATATCTGATTGTAGAAGAAGGCAAATAGATCCATATTTATCACGCTGCACAAAATTCAAGTACAAGTGGATCAAAGACCTTAACATAAGACCAGATGCATTGAACCTGATGTAATAGCAATTGGGAAATAACCTTAAACACATTGGCACAGGAGATGGCATTCTGAATAGAACACTGATAATACAGTCCCTAAGATCAGCAATTAATAAATGTAATAAATGGAATCTCACCAAGCAGTGATAGTGTACATGTAGAGAGGGTGCCTGAACTGGCCTTGCCCTGTAGTCAGATTAATGACTATCTTAAATGTCATCATAGAACCTTCATCCAGCAACTGATGGAAGCAGATGCAGAGCTGTAGTAATAGGAGCAGCGGGGCTGCGTCCCCAGCACTCCGCTGCCCGCAAGGCTAGCTTTACCCGAAATAATTACACGGACACTGTATTCTTTTAAACACCGCTTGGCCCATTATATCTAGCCTTTTCTCGGCTAACTCTCGCAC
>NC_022012.1:14441450-14454118 GCF_000317375.1 Microtus ochrogaster | reverse complement strand
TTCTCTCTCTCTCCTTCCTTCCTTCCTTCCTTCCTTCCTTCCTTCCTTCCTTCCTTCCTCTCTTTCTTTCTTTTTTCTTTTTCTTTCTTTCCTTCTTTATTTCTAATTAACTATTTTTTTTAAAAAACTGTATTTTCTCATTTTTCATTCCAATCCCAGTTCCCACTCCTTCCCCTCCTCCCACTTCCTCCAACTTCCCCCCAACTCCTCAGAGAGGGTATGGCTTACTGTGGGGAATTCAACAAAGTCTGCACATTGCTTTGAGGCAGGACCAAGGCCCTCTTCATCATATCTAGGCTGAGGGCAAGGTATCCCTCCAAAGAAAATGGATTCCAAAAAGTCAGTACAAGCAGTAGGGATAAATCCTGGTGCTATTTCCAGTGGCCCCACAGTCTGCCCCAGCCATAAAACTGTTACCCGCGTTAAGAGGGCCTAGTTTGGTCCCATGCTAGTTCCCTCGCTGTCCTTCCAGAGTCAGTGAGCTCCCATTAGCTCAGGTAAGCTGTTTCAATGGGCATCCCCATCATGGTCTTAATTCCTTTGCTCATATGATTGCTCTTTCCTCTCTTCAACTGGACTTTGGGAGCTCAGCCAAGTGCTCTGCTGTGGATCGCTGCATCTGCTTCCATCAGTTGCTGGATGAAGGTTCCATGATGACATTTAAGATAGTCATCAATCTGACTATAAGGCAAGGCCAGTTCAGGCACCATCTCCACAATTGCTTAGGGTCTTAGCTGGGGACATCCTTCTGGATTCCTGGGAATTTCTCTAGTGCCAGGTCTCTTACTAGCTCCATAATGGCCCCCTCAATCAAGACATCTCTCTCCTTGCTCTCCATCTCCGTCCTTCCCCCATCTTGAGCATTCCACTCTCTCAAGTTCTCCTCCCCCTCCTTCCTCCTCCCCTTCTGTCCTTCCTTCTCCCCCCACCCCTATGCTTCCAATTTTCTCAGAAAATCTTGTCTATTTCCCCTTCCCATGGAGATACATGTATGTTTCTCTTAGGGTTCTGCTTGTTACCTAGCTTCTCTTGGATCATGGACTATAGGCTCTTTATCCTGTGCTTTACATCTAATATCCACTTATAAATGAGGACTTACCATACTCATCTTTCTGGCTCTGAAATACTTCCCCCAGGATGATTTTATCTAGTTCCATCCATTTACATGTAATTTTCAAGATGACATTGTTTTTTACTGCTGAATAGTACTCTATTGTATAAATGTACCACATTTTTATTCTTTCTTTGGTTGAGGGGCACCTAGGTTGTTTCCAGTTCTTGGCTATTATTAATAATGCTGCTATGAATATAGTTGAACAAATGCCCTTATAGTATAATTGAGCATCCTTTGGGTATATGCCCAAGAGTGATATTTCTGGGTCTTGAAAGTAGGTTGGTTCCTAATTTTCTGAGAAACTGATGTACTGGTTTCCAAAGAGGCTATACAAGTTTGCATTCCCACCAGCAATGAAGCAGTATTCCCTTTACTCTGCATGCTCTCCAGCATAAGCTATCATTGGTGTTTTTAATCTTAGCCATTCTGACAGGTATCTCAGAGTTCTTTTAATTTGCATTTCTGTGATGCCTAAGGATGTTGAACATTTCCTTAAGTGTGTTTTGACCATTTGAGATTCTTCTGTTGAGAATTCTGTGTTTAGATCTGTACCCCATTTTAAAATTGTATTATTTGGTATTTTTATGTCTAGTTTCTTGAGTTCTTTATATATTTTGGAGATCAGTCCTCTATCTGATGTGAGGTTGGTGAAGATCTTTTCCCATTCAGTGGGCTGCTTTTTTGTCTTATTGAATGTGTTCTTTGCTCTACAGAAACTTCTCGGTTTCAGAAGGTCCCATTTATTTATTGCTACTCTCAGTGTCTGGTGCTATATTTAGGAAGTGGTTTCCTATGCCCATGCATTCAAAGGTACATGAGTGAGATTGGTCTGTGATTTTCTTTTCTTTTTTTAGTCTTTGTGTGGTTTCAGTGTCAGGGTAACTGTAGCCTCATAAAAAGTTTGGCAGTGTTCCTTCTCTTTCTAATATGTAGAACACTTTGAGGAGTATAGGTATTCACTCTTTTTTGAAGTTCTCATAGAATTCTGCACTGAACCCATCCAGCCATAGACTTTTTTTGGTTAGGAGGCTTTTGATGACTGCTTCTATTTCCATATGGGTTATAGGTCCATTTAAATTGTTCACCTGGTCTTGATTTAATTTTTGTACGTGGTACCTATCCAGAAAATGGACAGTTTCTTTCATATTTTTCAATTTTGTGGGATACAGAATTTTGTGGTATGACCTAATGATTCTCTGGACTTCCTTAGTGTATGTTATTTCCCAATTTTCATTTCTGATTTTGTTAATTTGAATGTTCTCTCTCTGATTTTTGATTAGTTTGGATAAGGATTTGTCTATCTCATTGATTTTCTCAAAGAACCAGCTCTTTGTTTCATTGATTCTTTGTATTTTTTTGTTTCTATTTTATGATTTCAGTCCTCAATTTTATTATTTCTTGTCTTCTACTTCTCCTGGGGAGTTTGCTTCTTTTTGTTCTAGAAGTTTCAGGTGTGCTGTTAAGTCACTTACTCAGTGCTATGAACTTTTCTCTTGGCACTGCTTTCATAGTGTCCCATAGGTTTGGGTATGTTGTGCCTTCATTTTTGTTGAATTCTAGGAAGTCTTTAATTTCTTTATTTCTTCCTTGACCCAAGGGTGGTTCTAATGAACACTGTTCAATGTGCATGAGTTTGTAGGTTTTCTGCAATTAGTGTTGTTGTTAAATTCTAACTTTAAACTGTGGTGATCAGATAAGATACAGAAGGTAATTCCTATTTTTTTTATTTATTGAGGTTTGCTTTGTTACTGAGTATGAGATTAATTTTAGAGAAGGTTCCATGAGGTGCAGAGAAGAAGATATATTATTCTGTGTTTGGGTGGAATGTTCTATAGATTCCTTTAAAATCACTTGAGTCATGACATCTGCTACTTCTGTTATTTCTCTGTTAAGTTTCTGTTTGGTTGATCTGTCCGTTGTGGAGAGTGAGGTGTTAAAATCTCCTGCTTTTAGTGTGTGGGGTTTGATGTGCAATATAAGCTTTAGTAATGTTTCTTTTATATATGTGTGTGTTCTTGTATTTGTGGCATAGATGTTCAGGTCAGGATTGAGACTTCATCTTGATGGATTGTTCCTGAGATGAGTATAAAGTGTCCTTCTCCATCTCTTCTGATTGATTTTAGTTTGAAGTCTATTTTGTTAGATATTAATATAACTACACCTGTTTGTTTGTGAGAGCTCTTTGATTGGAAAATCTTTTCCCACCCTTTACTCTGAGGTAATGTCTGTCTTTGAGGTTGAGGTGAGTTTCTTGTATACAGCAGAAGGATGTTAGCCTGTGTCTCTTTTTTTCTTATTTATTAAAAATTTCCACCTCCTCCCATTTCCTTCCCACTCCCCCAGTCCTCTTCCCCCTCCCTCTACAGTCCTAAGAGCAGTCAGGGTTTCCTGCCTTGTGGGAAGTCCAAGGTCCTCCCCGCTCCATCCAGGTCTAGGAAGGTGAGCATCCAAACAGGCTAGGCTCCCACAAAGGCAGTGCATGCAGTAGGATCAAAACCCAGTGCCGTTGTCCTTGGCTTCTCAGTCAGCCCTCATTGTCAGCCACATTCAGAGAGTCCAATTTGATCACATGCTCTATCAGTCCCAGTCCAGCTGGCCTTGGTGAGCTCCCATTAGATCAGTCCCACTGTCTCAGTGGGTGGACGCACCCCTTGTGGTCCTGACTTCCTTTCTCATGTTCTCCCTCCTTCTGCTCATTTGGATCTTGGGAGCTGAGTTCAGTCAGTGCTCCAATGCGGATCTCTGTCTCTATCTCCATCCATTGCCAGATGAAGGTTCTATGGTCATATGCAAGATATTCATCAGTGTGGCTATAGGATAAGGCCAGTTCAGGTACCCTCCCCTCTGCTGCCCACGGAACTAGTTGGGGAAATCCTTGGACACCTGGGAACCCCTCTAGAGCCAAGACTCTAGCCAACCCTAAAATGGCTCCCTTGGTTAGGATAACTTCTTCCTTGCTCCCATATCCACCCTTCCTCCATCTCAATTATCCCATTCCCCCAAGCTCTCCCCAATCCTCCCCTTCTCCCTTCTCTCTCCCTATCTTCCCTTCCCCCAATTCACCTCCATCCCCCTGCTTCCAACGTTTGCCTGGCGATATTGTCAACTTCCAACATCCAGGAGGATAACTATATGTTTTTCTTTGGGTTTACCTTCTTATTTAGCTTCTCTAGGATCATGAACTATAGGCTCAATGTCCTTTGTTTATGGCTAGAATCCGCTTATGAGTGAGTACATACCATATTCCTTTTTTTGGGTCTGGGTTATCTCACTCAGGATAGTGTTTTCTATTTCCATCCATTTGCATGCAAAGTTCAAGATGTCATTGTTTTTTACTGCCGAGTAGTACTCTAATATGTATATATTCCACACTTTCTTCATCAATTCTTCCGTTGAAGGGCATCTAGGTTGTTTCCAGGTTCTGGCTATTACAAACAATGCTACCATGAACATAGTTGAACATATACTTTTGTTGTATGATTGGGCATCTCTTGGGTATATTCCCAAGAGTGGTATTGCTGGATCCTGAGGTAGGTTGACTCCCAGTTTCCAGAGAAACCACCACACTGGTTTCCAAAGTGGTTGCACAAGTTTGCATTCCCACCAATAATGGACAAGTGTTCCCCTTACTCCACAACCTCTCCAGCATAGGCTATCATTGGTGTTTTTGATTTTAGCCATTCTGACAGGTGTAAGATGGTATCTCAAAGTTGTTTTGATTTGCATTTCCCTGATTGCTAAGGAGGTTGAGCATGACCTTAAGTGTCTTTTGACCATTTGAACTTCTGTTGAGAATTCTCTGTTCAGTTCAGTACCCCATTTTTTTAATTGGGTTAATTAGAATTTTAATGTCTAGTTTCTTGAGTTCTTTATATATTTTGGAGATCAGACCTTTGTCTGATGTGGGGTTGGTGAAGATCTTCTCCCATTCAGTAGGTTGCCTTTTTGTCTTAATGATAGTGTCCTTTGCATTACAGAAGCGTCTCAGTTTTAGGAGGTCCCATTTATCCATTGTTGCTCTTATTGTCTGTGCTACTGGGGTTATATGTAGGAATTGGTCTCCTGTGCCCATGTGTTGCAGACTACTTCCCACTTTCTCTTCTATCAGGTTTAGCGTGGTCAGATTAATATTGAGGTCTTTACTCCATTTGGACTTGAGCCCACTGCAACAGGAAGCTTCTCTGGCAAGGCTGAGAGCAGCATCAATATATGGGTATAAACATTTAGAAGGTGACTTAGGGTTCTATTGCTGTGAAGAGACACATCACTATAGCAATTCTTATAAAGAAAAACATTTAATTGGGGCTGGCTTACAGTTCGGAGATTCAGTCCATGCCAGACATGGTGCTGGAGTAGCTGAGGGTTCTACATCTTGATCCCCAGGCAGCTGGAAAAAAAACTGCTTCACTGGACCTGGCTTGAGTTTCTGAAACCTCAAAGCCCACCCTCTAGGGAAGTACTTCCTACAAGGCCACACCCACTCCAACAAGGCTCCACCCCCTAATAGTGCCATTTTTATTCAAACCACCATATAAGACAAATTAACAACCGGGCTATTTAGCAAAATCATAATAGTAGGAACCCCTAGAGCCTATAGGGTGTCTTAATTTTTCTCAGTCTGACCAGAGGACAAAAAAGGCAGACCTCCTTTCCAGGCCTTCCTCTCATATCCCTTTTCCTCTCATTTCAGCTTTCTAGTCTGCCTAGATTAGGACTCTAGGAACACAGGCAGTCACTAGAAGAGTACTGTGACAGGAGAGACCGGAAGAAGCTACACCGGTATTAACATATAAAAGAAACCAGTTGGCAGAAAAAGACTTCCTTACTGGGTCTTACATAACAAATAGAGTATGCTCAAAAGAAGACCTCACATACTTATAGGAGGAGGTGTTATGGTTTTGGTCCCTTTAAGAGACAAGCCACACCCATTCCCCTCCCCATCCGCTGAGGCAGGCTGATCTTCAGCTTCCCGCCTGAGCTCGTTCTCTTTTCTATCTTCCTCTCGGAGAGGCAGCTTCACTTCTCCCTCTCTCCCCACTTCTCTGCTTCCCCCCTTCTCTGTCTCTTTCTCCTCTTCTCTCTCTCTCTCCCTCTCTCTCTGTCCCCCCTTCACTCCTCCTCCTCCATAACCCCCTGAATAAACATTCAACCTCACCCTGCATGTCGTGTCTATCCATGTTTCTGTCTTCTGCCCACCCGCCATGTGTCTCCCTGCCTGGAACCAGCCATTGCTCGGGGACCAGCAGTCGTCTCTGCCTGGGGCCCACTGCCTGCTGCCACATGGCCTGCCACCACCGCTCAGGCCACCGCTCTGGGACCGGCAGCCATTTCTGCCTGGGACTGGCTGCTCCCAGAGCCCACTGTCTGCCACCACATGGCCCGCTGTCACCATTTGGGACCTACAGCATTTCTGCTGCCTACTGCCACCAGGGATCTTGCAGCATTTTTAAAAAGAATAACAGGAGGCACTTTGCGTTTTTGAAATAAATGGACTTTACTTCTAACCAAGTGTTCCTCGTCTAGTGCTGTGACTGGAGACACAAGTTCCTGGATACTTAAATGAGTACACTGGGACTGAAACTCAGCGTCTAAGAAGAGCAACTCCTGGCGGCCTGAGCGCTCTGACAGGTCCAGTGTCAGGCATCCTCTCTCGGCCTGCCCGTCGCCTAAACAAGGCTCGTGAGCCTGGTTCTGCAGCTGAGACTCTAAAGACTGATTTCCCTGCCCGAAGGGGCGTAAACTCGGTCTCCGGGTAAACTGAGGCACCTGCAGCCTGAGACTGGGGTCGAAAGCGGAAGTGACATTAGCAGCCCTCCGCGGTCTGGGTCCGCGGAGTTCCGTCTCAGTGGCGTCAACCTGGGTGAGACCTTGGTGATGCCAAGAAAAAAAAAAGACGTCTTCCGAACCGCCTGAGCAGGAGCCGGAATCGCTCCTCCGGCCTGGAGCCGGAAGCGGAAGCGCTGTCGGTGTTGCCTTCCATCTCTTCCGGCGGGAGCTTCGGGAGTTGAAGTTCCGTTGCTCCGCAAAGGTGGTGCCCGGTAGGCGGCCAGGGAGAGGCGGGCTTGGCCCACGGCGGCGGTGCTTCCTCGGCCTCTGCGGCTCCGCGAGCGCCACCCGTATCTCCGCCGCGCGGCTGGTTCCGTCCTGCGTCCTCAGGAATTGGCGGGTCCGGCGCCGTCAGGTGAGTGCGAGGTGAGAGCTGTTGAGAGCGTTGGCACCCTGTATATTTACAGACAAATGTATCTTCAGAAATTCGGCGTCCTCTTCGCACGCCCCTTATTTGTCTCCAACGCTCACTTACATTTGGGTAAGAAGCCGCTTTCTTAGTTGTCTGTGTGTACTGAAAGCAGCAAAACAGTATTCAGTCATTCTGTCCACCTGAACTTCTTAGGCCCTGCCCACAGGAGTCAAAGGGTGGAGACTGTTGAAGTACTGGGATTGGTTTGTTTCTGAAGAAAAAAAAAGTGTGTGTGTGTGTGTCAGTGTGTCAGTGAGTGAGCTGTGTTGATGCAAAACAACAACACCCGAAAAAACCCTCTCACCTCAAAGGTAGTAAGAGCTGATTCTGAATCAAATAATGACCATGTCCCGAGAACATTTGTTGCCCCAAATAACATGTTCTAATGTAGAAGTGGTTCCATGATTTGTTTTTCTTTTCATTTATTTTTTTCTGCCAGTCAGGCTACACAGCAAGAGTGACACTGTAATCCCAAAGTAGATCAGGTTGGCCCGGAACAGAGTTTGGCCTGTCTTCTTCTGAGTGCTAGGATTAAAAGCATAGGCGACTGCACCTGGCAATGTGAACTTTTTGTAGTTCTAGACCAAAAGTCATAAGTCAAGGCAATGTGAAAACCTTGGTGGAAACACCAGGTAAAAAATGGGTTATAGCCAGGCCATAATAGGTTGTTACCCTTTGGACTGGTGGAAGCTAGTGTTCTGCTAAGAATACAGACCAAAGGTTGTACCTGACATTTGAAATGATGTTACATCAGATACAGAGGTAGCATTAGATGGATTTTAAGGAGACTAAACATAGTCCCAGATGACTTTTGCTCTAGATCTGCAGCACTCATTGAGTTCTAATTAGCCTTATAGAACCTCTGATATAAATGTGGCCTTTTTTTTTAAACTTCAGATTTCATCTGTTTCAAAGGAAATAGTTTTAAAATTGCCGGCTTGGTAATTGAACTTTAAGTGTCTAGTAATGCATCATAAAGTAAGGAAATTAGGGACCGAGGAGATGGGTCAGTGGTTAAAGGCTCTTGCTGCTCTTACAGAGGACTCAGGTTCTATTGCCAGCACCCATATGGAAGCTCACAACTGTTAATAACTCCAGTCATAGGTGATCTAACCCCCTCTTCTGACCTCTTTGGGTACCAGGCACATTCATAGTACACAGACATACATGCAACCAAAACACATAAAACACATGAATCTAAAAAATAATAAAGATATTAAAATGTCATTAATGTGTGGTCTTTATGGAAAAAGATTTTCCATATTGTTCAAAAATATGCTTTTGGTTGTTCTTGGTTCTAAGACACCATCAAAGGTAGTTTTGTCTCCCTAAGATTTATTTTATTATTTATTTATATGCTTTTGTCTGTGTGCTTATATGTGCAAGTGAATGTGGTACCTGAAGAAGCCAGAAGAGGGATCCCCTGGAACTGGAGTTAGTTAGTTGTAATCCTGCTTCTTTGAAAGAGCCATCTCTCTCGTTCCCTTTGGAGGTTTATAGTATTGAAAGTGATTATGTCCTTAAGGCTCTCTGTGTTTAGAGCAATGGTTATAGTTATTCTGTTGTGTTGATTTGAAACACTTCCTCATTCTTTCGGAAAGTTGTGTACTGTGATATTATGTTTCTTTATTTTGTAGTGCAAAGGTTTGAATTCATAGCCTTGTACATGTGAGGCAACTCCTGTACCACTGATGTACATCCCTCTGGACACATTTAAATGTTTTGTTCACTTCTTTTTCTTTTTTCTTTTCTTTTCTTTTTTTTCGAGACAGGGTTTCTCTGTGGCTTTGGTGCCAGTCCTGGAACTAGCTCTTGTAGACCAGGCTGGCCTCGAACTCCCAGAGATCTGCCTGCCTCTGCCTCCCGAGTGCTGGGATTAAAGGCATGCTCCACCACCGGAGTAGTTGGTTATGGCAAAGTAACACAATCCAGCCTATAGCCATTCTTAGAAAGCTTGTAACAATGGGAAAAGCTTAATATTAACCAAGGAAATAAATATGCAACTGCAAATTGATGAGTACTCATAAGGGCAATGTTTTTCCTGTCTTTGTATGCAAATAGGCCAAATGAATAAAAGAATGATAATTTAAATCAAAATACTAGATGTTGGAGTTAGTCATACTGAGAGGGAAGGGAGTGGAAGACAGTGATCCCATCTTACTCCCAAAATATTATTAGGTATTGGGGCTGTCTATTTTAGTGTGTCATCTGAGTCTCTTTGGAGAGGGTTGTTATTGTTAGACCAGGATTGTTGGAGGGAACATGAAAATAAAAGAGGAGACCAACTTCAATAGAAGCACATTGCTATTGTCCTTTACTGCAGAAATGGAGACTGTAGTCAAGGTGCAGGGGACTTGGGGTTTTGGAGGGCAGAGAAAAGATGGAAATTTTATCTGTATGTTGTTCTTTGTAGTCTCAGAGCCAAGACATGCCTGCAGATTTTTTTTTCATATGTTGTCATGTTTCTCTTGGCTCCTGACTGCAGATGTTCTTATCAGTGTTGGCTGTCTTTTCAGACATGTTTTCTTGTTAGTATGCAGAGTTCAGTTTCTCAGGCCCCCTGAGACCCTTTACTTTAGGTCATTAATTCTTTAGTGTATTATTATGCTGTGTTCCTGAAGAAGGTGGGTCTCACTGAGCTCTTGCTTGCAATAATAATGCTTGATTACAGATCTGTTAGATAGCTTGGAAAATGTGTATTATTTCCCTTTGGAGGTAGAAGCAAACTCCAGCTGAGAGACTGTTGAAATAAGCATAGAACATGTTGGGAGAGCACTGCACAATTGATTGGAGTCCAGTAATTGCTAGGTGTTGAATGGATGGAATCAGTAATTTCTTCAAGAGTATTGCTTCTGGGGGGCTAGGTGGTGGTACCATCAAGTTAAAGTTATAGGAAGCCATTAATAGATTCTCTTTATGTTTGGATTTTAGCAAACAAAGCTGGCCAAAGATGGAGAAATAATAGAGATAATCACCCTCCTAGAATGGTTTCTCGTATAAAATTTAATCCTGGAGTCCCTATTTTAGCATATTTTCTGTTAGATGTTTTAACTAGGGATCTGTGCTGCCATTTTACCAAGCCAGGAAGTGGGAATGTCTTTGATTTTATTTTATGTCCAATATGGAATGTTTTTCTATAATGCAGGCTATGACTGTGGGAAATCGAAGCAAGGATAGAGTTCAAGTAAAACATGTCTGTTGTTTTCTTCTGTGTTTATTCATTTGCTTGAGACTTTTGGGGTATATTTAATTTTAGTGGACTTCCCAGGCATGCTATAATCTGAAAACGAGATTGACTGAACTCATACATCTTTGTTAAGTGGTGTATTTTAGCAAGAGTTAAAATTTAAACACATCCCTGTTCCCTTGGTTTAAAACCACAAAGTAACCTGAGTCAAGTGGCAATGTATAAGACCTGACACATAAAAGTACCATGCTAAAACTCACTAGCTTTAAATTATTATCAAATGAAGAACTTGAAATTGAGAACAGTGTTGTTCTTCTTGGTGTTGATTGTGTCCTTCTAGATTGGGAGCTTAAGCTTAAGTGTTTAGGTGTTTAGGTAAATACCAAGGAGAAAGGAAAGAGTTGTTGGTACCTAAAGACCTAGAGATACAAGTAATTTTATTTATTTTATTATTTATTTATTACTTAGTAACTGATTTTATTTGCTAGTTTTTTCTTTATACATAGAAATTATGCATTTTGGTGTATGATGTAGTATTTTAGAACCATTTTGTTCAATATATAATGACCAGATGAGGGTAATTAGCTTACGTACAACTTCAGACATTTTTGTGTTAGGGACATTGAAAACCCTTTTTATATTAGCTGTCTTTTTTGAAAGTATTTTATTTTTTTTTATGTGAGTGTTTTGCCTGTAGTTGTACCATTTATATGCAGGTGCCCAAGTCAGAAGAGTAGTTGTGAGCCCACATATGAATTCTGAGACCTAAACCTCAGTATAGAATGAACAATAAAAACCCAGAGACAGATATTGAGGTTCAGCCTGAAGATCAGAAAAGCAAAACAATTAGCCACTGGCTCTTAATCTCTTTCTCAGTCTGAAATGGATGATGCTGTCTCCATGAATCTTCAAACTGAGACTGAGCATGAGATCTGTCTCCTCCTGTTTCATATTCCTCTCTAGTGCTGGGATTAAAGTATGCTCCACCACTGCCTGTGCTATATGGTTGACTAGTGTGGCTGCTTTGCATTCTGATCTTCAGGCAAGCTTTATTTATTAAAAAACAAATACTATGCCACTATATATTCCCTTTTTTCTCTAAAATAAAAAGAAAGCTATAGTTAATTTGGGAAAATTATATACAATAAGTACAATCAATATATATATATATATATAATATACAGGCAGTAAATATATCAACAATGTCTATTTGCATTTGACAAATTTAGAGAAAATTCTCCATATCTATCCTATTTTGCTGAGTCCAAAGTCTTGTACCTAATTTGCTTTCTATCATGACTTGTGTAACCATCTAAAACTGTCTTTTGATATCTCTCAACCTTACACACTTTACACCTCTTTAGTGAGTTTCTTTTCTGCATATGATAAAGATGGGAAACTTTCACTATCTAGTCTTCAACTACCTCAGAGACCTGAGAAGGAAATGATATTAACCGAGTAAGCAGGAAGTACAAGCAACTTCCAAAAAGTGTGAGAAATGACAGAAACAACTGGTTTCCTGGACAGTCATCCAGAGTTCTTCTGTAATGTTGGGGTATCCATCCTCAGTCTAAAGGCCTCGAATATTAGGCAGACTTTTCTATGAACCAGGATTTTTTTTTTTTTTTTAACAAAATCATATCCGGGCACATCTTGGCAGAAGTGCCTTTGGAGACCTTTATTTTTGTTGTTGTTACACCCGTGTTACGATATGAATGGGAAAGGAAGACCATTGAATTATTCTGGAAAGAGGATTAAACATGTTGAAGAGAACCCCTAGTAGCGTGGGCTAAAACACAGAGAGGAAGTTGGAAGAACAGTCTGCAGATTAGAGCAATGTAGCCAGGCATGAAAGCAAAGCACAGGATACAGCAATCTTGGAAAGAAACGTAATCAGCCAATGCAAAGTGCGAGAGTGAGAATTAGCTTTCCACTCCAGGTACAGTGGAAGAGTGTTGTCGGGCAGGGTGGGGTCCCCCTCTGAGCTGCCCTCGAACAGTAATTCATCATTGCTTATTCTGAATTCAATCATGCTATCCTACAGACACAGGTGATTCAAGCTAGCGCTTCATCTGGAGAATTCAATGAAGTTCCGCCACACAAAGATTTAATAAAGTCAGGAGAAACCA
>NC_022012.1:14427588-14435355 GCF_000317375.1 Microtus ochrogaster | reverse complement strand
GGCACTTAGTGCTATGAACTTTCCTCTTAGCACTGCTTTCATCGTGTCCCATAGGTTTGAGTATGTTGTTTCTTTATTTTCATTAAATTCAAGGAAGACTTTAATTTCTTTCTTAATTTCTTCCTTGACCCAGGTGTGTATGAACCAGGATTTTTGAAGGACTGTCCCACCTTGAAAAATAGTGATAGAAGAGGAATCCCAGATCAAAGGCACAGAAAATATATTCAACAAAATCATAGAAGAAAACTTTTCCTAACCTAAAGAAGGATATTCCTATAAATGCACAAGAAGCTTACAAAACACCAAATAGACAGGACCAAAAAAAAAGTCCATTTGCCATATAATAATCAAAACACTAAACATGCAGAATAAAGAATATTAAGAACCACAAAGAAAAAGACCAAGTAATATAATGATAGACTTTTCAAAATTATATCCAACTTCTCAATGGAAACTCTGAAAGCTAGAAGGTCCTGGACAGATGTTATGCAAACACTAAGATACCATGGATGCCAGCCCAGACTACTATACCGAGCAAAGCTTTCAATCATCATAGATGGAGAAAACAAGATATTTCATGACAAAACAAGATTTAAATAATTCCTGTCTACAAATCCAGCCTTACAGAAAGTACTAGAAGGAAAACTCCACCCAAGGCTATTGTACAAAATATTTGCACAGGGTGGGGATATTTAATATTCCCTGTGGGAGAATCTTCCATTGATCTCCCTTAGCCAATTGAGAATTATTATAAGTAGGCACTTGTGAAGGCATTTTTTTCCCTCTGTCTTTTTCTTGTAAAGGTATAGTGAAGAAACAGTCTTTAAAATCAGTAACTAAAAGATAAAATCAATAACTATTACTTTTAGGTAATAGAGAAAGCAAAGGAATTCCAGACTATAGAGAACCCATGGTCTGAATCACCTTCTTAAGAACTCTTTGATCTGCTACCATTCTCCATTTTCCAGATTTCTTTTTGACAAGTATAGGAGAATTCCAAGGACTTGTTGATTCTTCAATATGCTGAGCATTTAGCTGCTCCTGCATCAGCTGTTCTGAAGCCTATAGTTTGTCTGCTGTTAAAGGCCTTGTACAACCCAAATAGGTTTGTCTGTCAACCATTTTAAAGATAGGGTTGTTGGTGCCTTTGAAAGATCAGTAGCTGTTGTGCCCTGTTCTTGTACAACCTGAATGGGCAGTGACTGTTTTTTAGGATATCTTGTAATATTTTCCCCCAGACATATACATTAATTTATGGTTTGTTTGTAAGATTGAGGGAATGTTAATGAGGGTATTCCATTGATATAACAAATTATAGTAGCATAATCTCCTCCTCCAAGGAGTTGATCTTGCTATATTTCCATACCTTTAGCTTCACTCTGTTTTTCAATAGTGTTAGCCTCTTCTCTCAACCATGTCTTTCATTGTAATTGTGGACCAAGCTCTAAAACAGTATTAACCAAGTCTGTCTTGTCTTTTGGGATAATTTTATTACAAACTGACCATGAGTCATCATTTGCTTCACAAAAGGTAAATGCATGCCATATGAGACTATTGCTTCCTTGAATCTCCTTGAATCTAACATTGGCACAGGAGTCCATTTACTATTTACAGAGCCTCTTTCATTTGGCAGAGGGTTACTGGATATATTAAAGTTGGTTGTTTGATACCTTAGGCTGTTCCTGTCTAACCTTATAATGCAATGCTGAAATTGATTCGCCATTAAATCCTCTGTCTGGGTTTGAATATCTTTATGATCTGTTTTATTAAGTTTTTCTAAAACTTGTATTTTAGCACTCAGATTAACCAACTTTCTAGTGATAAAATGAGATGTTTATAATTGACATTAAATGAATTCCATCTAATCTCATTTAATTGTTCCATTTTATTGCTGTCCAGTGTATTATCATACTGTGACCCAAATCCCTCCATTGTAATAGTGTTTTTCATTTTTTAATGTGAAAAAATCTTTTAACTAATTCTTCCCTCTAAGAATTTCCAATTGTCTTACCAAATCTGCTGACAATGATTATGGAGATGTGATGCTTTTTGTTGCTGCATAGAACAGTGAAAGCTGACTGGATTTTAAGCCAACTATCTAGTTTGGCAGCAGACTGAGAAGGGGGTTCAGGGAGAGTCTGCCAGGAGAGAAGAAAGCAAAACCTAGCTGGTATGGTGGTGATTCTGGCCATGTGTAACGGGAAATGGCCTTTTCATGAATTTGTACCCTAAACGTTTGTGCCAGATGTAGCATGAATAATAAAAAAACAGAGACATATATTGGTGTTCAGCCTGAAGATCAGTAGTATAGTAACACATCTGGTTGTCTTGTATTTAGTCAACAGCTAAAGATATTCTTCCTTTACATATTGGCCAACACAGCTCATTGCCTGTTTTAGCGGTTCTGTAACCTCGTTATGTCTGTTTCTCAAGGGACATAGTTGGTGTTTTCCAAATGATACCTGAAGTACTACAACAATGGTGCCATCAGTTTTTGCAGAAGACATTCTTACTGTATCGACCTTTTTCTAGGACTACAGGTATGACATGACATTAATGACATCCTGTATGAACATTGATTTGGTATTTTTTAAGTGTACATGTGTATATATATATACATATTTGTGTTTGAATCCGTGTGTGTGCATGTATGTAGAGGCTAGAGAATGATCTCATGTGTCATATTCAGGGATGCCATCCATTTCCTGAAACAGGGCCTCTCATTTGCCTGGAGCTTACTGATTAGACTAGACTGTGACCAAGGATCCCCAGGGATCCTCCTGTCTCTCTGCCTTTCTAGTTCATGATTACAACTGCATACCACTACATCTGGCATTTTTCATAGGTCCTGAAAATAACACTTGGGTCCCTGTACAAGTTAAGAAAGCACTTTACCATCTCTCTAGCCTTTGGCACATTCCTAATGTCAGAGAAATCCATTTTTTAGTCCTTCTTGGCTTTTTTGGGAATATGTTCTTTCTTGAATTTTTTTGAAAAAGGTTTCTTTGTAGCCCTGACTGTCCTGAAACTCATTCTGTAGAGCAGACTAGCCTCAAGCTCAGATCTGCCTCCATCTGCCTTCAAAGTGCGGGGGATAAAGGCATTCACTATCACCCTCAACTTCCTTGCTGGATTTTTCATCACATTTTTAACGTTCTTGTTTGATTTTTGAATTACCCTCATCTGGTCATTATATACTTTACACATGGTACTGAAATACTACACCATACACCAAAATACACAATTCTTATATATCAAGGAAAACACTAGTAAATAAAACCAGTTATATATTTTGTAGGAGGCCACTTGTTTGTTCCCGGCTGCCCATACTCGAAATAACCACACAGAAAGTGTATTAATTAAATCACTGCCTGGTCTGTTAGCTCTAGCTTCTTATTGGCTAGCTCTTACATCTTAATTTAACCTATTTCTATTAATCTGTGTATCACCACATGGCTGTGGCTTACTGGCAAGGTTCTGGCTCATCTGTTCCTGGCGGTGGCTACATGGCTTCTCCTTGACTTTGTCTTCTTTCTCCCAGCATTCAGTTTGGTTTTTCCCACCTACCTATATTCTTCCCTTCCAGACCTGAGACAGATTCTTTATTAACCAATGGTATTCACAGCATAGAGAGGGGAATCCCACATTGTATATCTGTTATAAATAACAACAACAACAACAAAAAAATAAGCAAATGACTTGTATCTCTAGAGACTAACAGTTCTTTCTTTTCTCCTTGGTATTTCACTGATAAGACAGACAACTAAATGGCTACATACAGACTATGTATATAAACTATATAAACTACCACTCTACACAGACCTTACCCAACTTTCTCATTTCTGAGTTTAGAAGTAGCCCTGTATAGTTTTTCTAGTGTTTTTAGTCTATTTGTGTAGTGCTTTATTTTCTGTTAGAGTTTCCTAACCTTTCCCCTTTTCCTGAAGTAGCACCCCCTCTATTTGTCCTAGTTTTGAAAACAAGTCCTTTTCTAAGAAATGTCTTCCTCCCATTGAGAAGTGCTATTTTCCAGATGAGAATTGAGGGTCAAAGTGCTTAAAGCTTTAGTTCATCTCTAAGTTGAAGATTGGAACAATTGCATGTTCTTTTTTCTTTTTGAGTCTTGTTTGTTATATGACCCACTTATAAATTTATTTATTGAGTTTGTGTTACTGGATTGGGTACAGACAGCATGAGTGGAGGTCAGAGGACAACTTTCAAGAGTTAATTTTCTCCTTCTACCATATGGGTTCCAGAGATTGCACTCAGATAGCATGCCTAGCAGTAAGCACTTTACCTGCTGAGTTATTTTGCTGGTTCTGAATCTAGATGTTTTTGTTCATCAAAAAAATTTGTTTGTTTTGTGTATGAGTGTTTTACCTGCATGTGTGTGCACTATCTGTGTGTCTGGTGCCTGTGGAGGTCTGAAGAAAATAACCAGAGTTATGGATGGTTGTAGATGCTGGGAATTGAACCCAGGTCCTCTGCAAGAGTTACAAGGACTCTATCCACTGAACTGTCTTTCCAGCCCGCTTGAATCTATGTTTTTAAGCATAAATGCTACTAATGATAGGAGCCCTTGATGCCTTAGGATAATTAATTTTTAAGTTTTTATTTATGGCTATGAGTGTGTTTGTCTGTGTGTCTGTATGAGTGTATTTCATGTGTATGAAGGTATCCATAGAGGTAGAAGAGGGTGATTGATCCCCTGGAGCTGGAGTTACAGGTGGTTGTGATCAGTCCAACATGGGTGCTGAAAACTGAACTCAGATCCTCTGGAAGATCAGAAAGTGCTCTTAACTGCTCAGCCATCTTTCCAGATGATGTGTTATCATTCTTAGTGGCTTTCGCTCATATCAGCATCAGAAAGAGAAAGAGCTAATTATGATGCTTGATTATTGATAGGTAAGATTTTCTGATGAATGATCCGTGTCTTCAGGAATGCAAGTCACCATGTAAAAAGAGGAAAGATCACCACTGACCCCTTATATGTATAAATTGCCTAGACGTGTCCTTCACATTCTGGAAGAGAGTGTTCCAGTGTATTTCACCATCATCCTTTCATGATGGAAGCCATCCGTTTGTCCTACGGTAAGTCTAGCTCATGCGTTGTGTGCTCTTTGTACAGATAGGTGCTGGTGCTCTGATTACTGCCAGGTCAGAGATGCATCTGTGGTTTGAATACTAAATTACCCCAATGACATAATGGGTGCTGTCTGTAGTGTTGTTTGAAAAGGTCGTAGAACTTTCAGGAGGTGGAGCTTTGCTGGGAAAAGTGGCTCAGTATTGGGTGGTTGAGGTTTTTTAGCCCAGCCCTATTTTCTGTTCATTCTCTGTTTCCTGACTGCTGATTCAATGTAACCAGCCAGCCTCCTACTCCTGCTGCCATGTCTTCTGCAGAGAGAGATCATCTTGGCCACTCAAGTGAACTGCCCAGATGTGTCTTTCAGTTTCTGGAAGATAAGTGTTCCAGTATATTCTGAGGGTTATATCCTCTTCAGCTATAAGCCAAAATAAACTCTTCCTTAAGTTGCTTCTTTTTATTTTTTAAAAGATTTTTTCCTTTTATTTTTTACCTGTGTTTTGCCTCCATGTGTGTCTGTGGGCCACATTTGTGCTTGGTGCCTGTGGACGTCATAAAAGGGCATTAGATCTTCTGAAGCTGGAGTTATGGATGGTTGTGAATTACTGTGTAGGTGCTGAACATAGGTCCTCTGTAAGAGCAACAACTGCTCTTAATAACTGAACCATCTTTTCAGCCCCCAAAGTTGTTTCTTGTTGGGTATTTTTTTTTATCATAGCAACAAGAAAAATAATTAATACAGATGACTGAAGTTGGCAAGGGTTGCTGAAGCCTGTTTTATAAGCCAGGTTGCTGATAATGAGTGCACTTGATTTACCCATGAGTCCCTTCACCCATGTGCAGGTAATAGGCCCTGTTTCTAGGACTTATTGTTCTTTACCTGTAAAATACGACTGGTATACTTGTCCTTATGGGCAGTGTGGTTACCATTCCTTTTTTTTCTGAGGATGACTACTCTGGTACTGTGTGGCAGCCCCGTGTGTCTATGAAATGAGATGCGATAAGATGAGTTGTGTATGTCTGTGTGCCTGCGTGCGTGCATGTGTGCGTGTGTGTGTGAGAGAGAGACAGAGAAAGCTTGAGAGATTGATTTCCTGTGTTGGAATATATGGGAATTTTGAACTAGGATAGGATGATATCCATGTTTGTAAAAGTGAGAATTATGGATTACTCTGTTTTCTTTTTTCCTATTAGGTTTATTTTCTAGGGACCCAAGCTACTTTCATCATGAAAAGACAGAGATGGACAGGATGGTGTCCGACTGCCTGACAAGTAGTTACCAGGTGTGACTAAAGTATATCCTGCCATTAGACCCATAAGGCTGACACATTTCCATGTAGGCAGAGATTTTTCTCCAGAGTTTCTGGGAGGAAATAAAACCTTATTCAAGGGCTGAGTGATTAGTTGTATTTCTTCATGACTATGTCCTCTCAAATTGTAAGCCAGAATAGATTCTTTCTTCCTGACGTTGCTTCTTGTCATATATTTTATCATGTCAGTGAGAAAACTAAGCTTTTATACTGGTTTAGGATTACTGTGAATATCATCCCAGTGTTTCAGTAATTTGTGATTAATCTTTATCCATGACACTGCTTTTGTATTTTTGATTTTATTGTGTTCTGACAGTTGATAAAGGGGACGAATGTTCCCCTTTCTGAAAGTTGTTATTCATCTCTCCTCATTTGTCAAGTGTATGGAGTGCATTTAACACATTTGGATAGAAGGAAGTAAATGAGACGGGTGAGGTAATGGGATGTGTAATAAAGACAAGGGTGGAGTCTAGGCACAGTGGTGTATGTCTTTATCCCTAGCACTGGGTCGGTAAAGGTGGGAAAATAGAGAGTTTAGGGTCAGCCAAATCTGGCCAACCCTGTCTTTAAAATTAAGATGTAAAAGTGAAAATTAATAGCAGCGAGATAGATATAAAGAGCGCCTAGGGCTATTCACTAAACTCTTGCATGGACTGCTGGAGAACTCCCAACTCTTTGTAATTGAGTTTCCATCTTCAGTGTCCTGTGAACTTGGATGGAGATGTTAGTTGGCTAAAATCCAAGTGTGTGTGATTGTAGGAGTTAGTGACCTTTGAGGATGTGGCTATAGACTTCACCCAGGAAGAATGGACTTTATTGGACACAAAACAAAGGAACCTTTACAGAGAGGTGATGCTGGAGAACTACCAAAACCTGGCTTCATTAGGTGAGGTTCCCCTCATTCCATAGACTCTTATAGAACAAAAATGTGTGTATTTTTTCTAATTACATTTTGTTATTTTATGGTGTGTGTGTGTATCATAACCCACAAGTGGAGTTCAGAGGACAGCTTTTGGGAGAAACATCATATCATATGAGTTCTAGGGATGGAACTTAGGTTGTCAGACTTGGCACCAAGCACCTTTACCTGCTGAGCTATCATACCTATGAATTTTTTACTTTTTAGAATAGGTTATGCAGCTCTCAGGACAGTTAAAAATAATAGAAGAATAGAAAATAGCACCTTTAATCCTAGTACCCCAGTACTAGGGAGGCAGAGGCAAGAGGTTCTCTGTGTATTTGAGTTCAGCCTGGTCTAGATATTGAACTCCAGAACAGCCAAGACTACATAGACTCTATGTGAAAAAGAAAAGAAAACAAGACAGGAGAGAGAGAGAGAGAGAGAGAGAGAGAGAGAGAGAGAGAGAGAGAGAG
>NC_022012.1:14422316-14427488 GCF_000317375.1 Microtus ochrogaster | reverse complement strand
GAGAGGGAGAGGGAGAGGGAGAGGGAGAGGGAGAGGAATGAGAAACAGGCCTCTAACTCTGCCCTACTGTATTTTAACCAATTGTAGTTTTAAAGACAGTCCTAAAATCACCAGTATTGTTCTTCTGCTCTACTAAAAGGTCGTTTTCAGACTATCTTTGACAACTGAATCAAGAATGCTGATCATCTCTGTTTTAATGGTCCCTCCATGTGATTTTGATACACTTAAATATTTAACTACTAGTATAATCTTTTTCTCTATAATAATAAGAATCTTGTGGATTTGGTGGCACATACCTTTTATCCTAGTACTCCAGGAAATTGAGACAGGCATATTTCTATAGTTCACAGCCAGTCTGGTCTACAAAGTTTTAGGCCAATTAGAGTGACACAGTTAAGAAACCTGTCTCAAATTTTTCTTTCACTTTCTTTTCAATTTGATTAATATTAGTGCTTAAAAATGTCTACATTTATTCTTTGTCACAGTGCACATCTAAAAGTCAGTATACAATTTGTGGGAGTCAGTTCTTTCTTTCTACCATGTCCTAGACAAGTAAATCAGGTAGTCATACTTAGTGTCCAACACTTTTACCTGGTGAACTTGTCCCACTGGTTCAGTATTAGCATTTCTGTCTTGTCCTTGTAACCATCACTTTAGGCTTAAAGGGAAAGAAGTCAGTACCTTTTTCACATAAAGGGGTTTGTACTCAGTGGGGTCTTTAGCAGTATTTCATTGCTGTTATTGGAACTGTTGTTTCTAAGTCATGGAAAGGTATATCCTTTCTTGCTTGATCTGCTTTCATGAATGTGTCTTTCTTCTCGTATAGGATGTCAGCTCATCAAACCCAGCTCAAGCTCTTGTTTGGAGACAGAAGAGTTTGGAGTAATGGAGAGAGGAGTTTACCAAGGTAAATGGGAGTTCAGTCTACTTGGAATACAGTAGCAACACCCCACCCCACCCCAATTCTGTGGATGGAATGGTAAGCTAAGCAAGTGCTCTACCAACAAGTGAAAGCTTGAATCAGGAGGCTGAGGCTATTGGACTTGAGAGTTTTAGGAGATATTCATATCTCTAAACTCCATTACTTCCATCTACGTAGACTTTTTTACAATCTCAATAGTCCATATCTTTCTTTCTTTTCTCCCTAAAAATGCTGTCCCTGTTTATCAGTGCATTTAAATTTCAGAGTAAGTAAATTATTCATTTTTAAATTTTGACTGCCTATTCTTTGTATTTTATGTTTATATTATTATCACTATCATCATTAGTATTGACTACTGGATCCTGAGTCTCTTTTAAAAATATTTATTATTGTTGTTTTATTTTTTATTTATTTTTTGTTTTTGAGATAAGGTTTCGAGCCTGTCCTGGAGCTTGTTCTGTAGACCATGCTGAGCTTGAACTCACAGAGAACCACTTGCCTTTGCTTCCCAAGTGCTGGGATTAAAAGTGTGTGTCACCGCTGCCCAGCTGTTGTTTTAATTGTTATGTGTATGACTATGGGCCTTTGTGAGTTCATGTGTACCATATGCATACATATGCCTATGGTGGCCAGAAGAAGGTGTTAGGTCTCCTGGAATGGAGTCACAAGTAGTTGTGAACTGTCTGATATGGTTGTTGAATCTGGGTGTTTTATTTATTTATTTATTTATTTATTTATTTATTTATTTATTTATTTATTTATTTATAAGAATAGCAAGTTTTCATAGCCTCTGAGCCATCTCTCTGGCCTTTAAGACCCCTTCTATTCTGACATGGACCTGAATCCCAGCCTGTAAAATTTTAGACATAGCCAAATTGGTAACATTTAACATAACTTTGTTTTTAACTTGCTTAATATAAAAAAAAATTGAAATCAGTTGTATAATTGTTAATGTTTCTTTTTCACTGTGGATGCACTTACATGGTTTTTGTTGTTGTTTAACTTCAGAGTGGGCTATGCAACTTAACACCAGAGGGACAATGTTTCAGTTAAAAATGTCAAATGAGACACAACTGGTAAGAGTCACAAGAGATAGTTCGTATTTTTTTTATTGAAATATACTTGGTAATTTTATGTAAATTTCATCAAAATCCTTCAAAAGAAAGAAGAATTAGAGAGAAATAGCCTGTATTCATAGAGTCTAGAAAGATGTTCTAATCCTAGTTTGAAACTTGAGTTCCCATAAACACATATTCCTACTTATAGATATTGGGTTTTTTAAAAATATTTATTTATTATGTATACAATATTCTGTCTGTGTGTATGCCTGCAGGCCAGAAGAGGGCACCAGACCTCATTACAGATGGTTGTGAGCCACCATGTGGTTGCTGGGAATTGAACTCAGGACCTTTGGAAGAGCAGGCAATGCTCTTAACCGCTGAGCCATCTCTCCAGCCCAGATATTGGGGTTTTAAAACAATTTCATGAAAACACAGGAAACCTTTCAGAATTAGAGTAGATGGCATACGATCCTTGCAATAGGATTTTTAAATTTACATTAAGTGATGTATATGTAATTATGGGAAACATCATCATCATCATGTTCTTATCTTATACTAATAAATTTGAAAAAGGTTTAATATCTTATTTCCTTTTAATCAACAGTCAAATAGCTACGATGGAAAGAAGCTCTGTGACTTCAAGCCACCTGGAGAAATCATCAAAGAGCCTTCATGTAGTCCAGCACACATAGGTATTGAAAACAGAGGAAACATGTATGATTGTGTTCAGCATGGACAAGCCTTTCCTGCACACCCTGAGGAAGCCTCTTCTGCAGACAAAGGTCCTGAGTTAAGCCAGTGTGGAAAAGACACCAGTCTGGCTACAAGTGCTGCTTACCAGACAACATGCAAACCAGCCAAAGTCCTCAAATCTAGTGAATTTCATCAAGCCCTTAAGGCATGTGAAGAGAGACTCTTTAAATGGACACAGTGTGGTGATGCTTTTAACCCACCTATGAGCCATGCTGGGAATGGGCAAACATGCACTGGAAAAAAACCCTATGAATGTAAGCAGTGTGGGAAAAGTTTTAAATATTCTGCCAACCTTAATATTCATATGCGTACCCACACTGGTGAAAAACCTTATGAATGTAAGGAGTGTGGGAAAGCCTTTTCTAGGTGTTACCCACTAACTCAGCACTTAAAAACTCACACTGAAGAGAAACCCTTTGAATGTAATCAGTGTGGTAAGGCCTTTGCTAAAAAAAGAACTCTTCAAAACCATAAAAGATCACATACTGAAGAGAAACCCTTTGAATGTAAGGTTTGTGGAAAATGCTTTAGAAATGCCTCATGCCTTAATGATCACTTTCGGGTTCACACTGGAATAAAGCCCTATAAATGTAAGGACTGTGGCAAAGCCTTCACAGGGCGCTCTGGCCTTAGTAAACATTTACCAACACACACTGGAGAGAAGCCTTATGAGTGTAAGGAATGTGGGAAAGCCTTCACGTCAACCTCAGGCCTTATTAAACATATGAAAAGTCACATGGGGGAGAGACCCTTTGAGTGTGACCATTGCGGCAAAGCTTTTGCTTCTTCCTCAACCCTTATTACACATTCGAGAACACACACTGGAGAGAAGCCCTTTGAGTGTAAAGTTTGTGGGAAAGCGTTTACATGTTCTTCTTACCTTCGCATTCATATGCGGACTCACACTGGAGAGAAGCCCTATGTATGTAAAGAATGTGGCAGAGCCTTCACTGAGCGCACAAGCCTTACCAAGCATTTACGAACACACACTGGAGAAAATCCCTTTGAGTGCAACGTGTGCGGAAAAGCATTTGCATGTTCTTCCTATCTTCTTAATCACATGCGAACTCATACTGGAGAGAAACCTTATATGTGTAAGGAATGTGGGAAAGCCTTTGCTGTTTCTTCACATCTAAGTAAACATGTAAGGATCCACACAGGAGAGAAACCCCATAAGTGTGAGGAATGTGGGAAAGCTTTCACTGTGCGTTCTGCTCTCACGAAACATATACGAACTCACACTGGAGAGAAGCCCTATAATTGTAAAGAATGTGGGAAAGCCTTTACTACATCTTCAGGCCTCCTCGAACATATAAGAAGTCACACAGGAGAGAAACCGTATGAATGTGACCAGTGTGGGAAGGCCTTTTCTTCTTCCTCCTATCTTATTGCACACCTGAGAACTCACACTGGAGAGAAGCCCTTTGAGTGTACAGTGTGTGGGAAAGCGTTCACACGTTCCTCCTACCTTCAGATTCACATGCGAACACACACTGGAGAGAAGCCCTATGGATGTAAAGAGTGTGGGAAAGCTTTTGCTGTTTACTCACATCTCAGTAAACATGTACGAGTTCACAGTGGAGAGAAGGCCTATAAATGTAAAAGTTACGGAATAGCTTTCAGTAGTTCTCATCTTACAGAACACATAAAAACCCTAGAGATAAATTCTTTGATTGGAAGGAATGGAGAGACTGCTTTAGGAAGTTCTGTTACGTTAGGAGTGCATTCAAATTCACAGTGGAAAGAAAGTTTATCAGTATAAGCCATTTGTAAAGTGATTATATAATATTTGATTTCAAAGATGTGAAACAATTGAAGTTGCATAGATGCCTCATGAACTGAAAAGAGTGGGAAGTCATCAGAATGCTCAAAATCCAGTTCACATGAGCACACTTTGAAGCTATACAATGTCAGAAAGATGGAAAGCCTTCACTGTTTCATGGATTTTTTTTTATAAGTATGGGAGACAAACTCTTAATACAATGTGGAAAATTGTATTTCTGCTCAGTGCTTTGATTACCTACAGTGCTACAGTGGAGGACGTTGGGAAAGTAAGAAATGTTAGAAAGTAATTATTTACATTAATTATCAACATTCAGTAAGTGTGAAGTGATTCACATTTGGGTAAATGTGTGTATAGAATATGGAAATTGTTTCTATGTCTTAAGACCTTGTATACTAGCAGAAACTTGGCTTTCTTGAAAGTTTTGTACATTTGTTTTGACCATTTTTTGCATTTTCAATACTTGAGAGATATTTTAATATTTTCACTTAATGACTTTCCAGTCTTTTTTTTTAATATTTTATTTATTATGAATACAATGTTCTGTCTGTGTGTATGCCTGCAAGCCAGAAGAGGGCACCAGACCTCATTACAGATGGTTGTGAGCCACCATGTGGTTGCTGGGAATTGAACTCAGGACCTTTGGAAGAGCA
>NC_022012.1:14395500-14421662 GCF_000317375.1 Microtus ochrogaster | reverse complement strand
TATATATGATGTGTGTATGCATCTCTCTATGAATGTAGGCTCTACAATGTGCATGTAGAGATCAGGAAAACTTTGGATTTCATACTTGACTTCCACCTTAAGATAGAGTCAATTTCTCATCTCCCCAGCCCCTATGAAAGTTTCTTTACACAAAGGAACATTTAGGTAATTTCCATACATTATTGTTGGAAACAAATTGAACTGCTACATTGGACATAGATTACAGATATCTCTGTAAGCATTCCTTGAGTGTATGCCCATAATTAGTTTGTTGAATTATTTAGTTGGTGTATATATAGTTTTATGAGGAGCTTCAATACCATTTTCCAGATAGCTCTACCAGTTTTTATTCTATTCAAAATGATAATATATATAAGCATTTTTATCTTTATTATTTAGATGCCTTATATTTCTCTTAATTGGCTCAACTTGCAGAATTATGATGGATATAAGTTCCAAGCAGGGATACTGTTGTTCTTGATTTTAAAGAAAAAGCTTTGGAGGTTTCACTGAGTGTGTTGATTGCCACTGACTTTTCATACATATAATAGTCTCTTGATAAATTTGTGTACATCCTCTATATATTAAATTTGTTGAGAGTATCATGAAAGAGTATTGACTTTTTAAAGTGCTTTTTATTTTGTAACTTTCTGTATGGTGATTTACTTATCCTGTTATGTGTGACACTTGATTATTATATATAATATATAAATGTTGCATTATAGGCGTGAATCAAAACCACAGTGCATGATCCTTGTATATAGGTGCTTTAAATGGAATGATTAAACTCATCTGTCAAAAGACAGACATAGACTGAAAGATGACTTACTAGTTAAAGGCACTTAGCATCAAGCCTGACAATTTGAGTTTTGATTCCCATAAAACACAAAATAGAAAGAACTGACTCCTGCAGGTTATCCTCTGTCCTCTACATTTGTGACACATAAGCATACAAATACACAAAATAAATGTAAAAATAAAAGACATAAGTCCACACAAACCTGCAAGCAGGTGAGATACCTGCCTCCAGGCTGCACCCCCAGCACTGCTACCCACCGGAGGTTTGTCTCACCAAGATTTACTCTGCTGCCCAACAACAAGAATCTGAGCATGCTCCCTGTTGCCAACACTTCCCCACAATCCAGCAGACTACACAGGCACAGGCACAAACCACACCAGTTGGAAAAACAGCAGACTACATAGACATAGGTTGGAAGAACCGGCACAGGCAAAACCCACATCAATTGGAAAAAAAGATGTGTAAACACTGGTGTAAGAATACATTCAACACAGTTGTATGGCTGGGGCAGACTGAGAGGCCACTGGCAGTGGCACTAGGATTTATCTCTACAGCATGTACTGGCTTTTGGGGATCCTGTTCTCTTTGGATGTATACCTTGCTCAGCCTAGATGTAGTAGGGAGGACCTTGAACTTTCCACAAAGCAATGTGCCTTACCTGCTCTTAGGATTAGATGGAGCTCGGGTGGGAGGGTGTGTGGAGGGAATGGAAGGAGGAGAGGGAGTGGGAATTTGGATTGGTATTTTTTTTTAAAAAATCTAATAAAAAAGAGGATACATTCAACAACCAAAAGAGCAAGCAATATGGTATTACCAGAATCCAATGATCCTATAACAGCAAAACCTGAACATTGTGATGCAGCTGAAACACAAGAAAACAAACAAAAATTATTTTATGAAGATGATAGAAGCTCTAAGAGGAAATGAAAAAAATCCCTTAAAGGAGTTGAGAAAAAAAAGCAAAAATGAAAAATGTTATAATAGGAGTAGCGGGGCTGCGTCCCTAGCACCCTGGCTGCCTGGCTTGCTTATACCCCGAAATAATTACACGGACACTGTATTCTTTTAAACACTGCTTGGCCCATTTCTATCTAGCCTCTTCTAGGCTAATTCTCGCACCTGGACTAGCCCATTTCCAATCATGTGTGTAGCACCCCAAGGTGCGCTTACCGGGAAGATTCTAGCCTACGTCCATACTGGGTCGGAGCTGAATCGCGTCTGCCTCAGAGAGCAGAGCTCTCGTGTCCGCCCGGGAGAGGGGAGCATGGTGTCTCTCTGAGCTCACTTCCTCTTCCTCCCAGCGTTCTGTTCTATTTACTCCTCCCACCTATGTTTTAACCTATCAGGGCCAAGCAGCTTCTTTATTGCTTAACCAATGAAATCAACAGATTGATATATGACACTCCCACATCACTTCCCCTTTTTCTGTTTAAACAAAAAAAGGAAGGCTTTAACTTTAACATAGCAAAATTACATATAACAAAACAGTTATCAAGCAAGAATTACAGTTACAATATTTATATCTATTTTATCTTTTATCATAACAATGTAAAACTATAACTATTCTGCAACTCCATTAAAGACTCCAGAAGAATACAATATTACCTAAGCAAACAAAAAGTAAGCAATTTTCAAAACTCTAGAAATGACAGAGACATCTCGCTGCCTGGACAGTCATCCAAAGTTCCTCTGTATCGTTGGGGCATCCATCTTCGGCCTACAGGCCCATGGTATCCAGCAGACATTTCCATGAAGCAGGACATTTCAAAGGCAGTCAATCACTATCTGCTGTGTCCTACAGAATGTCTTGCAGACTCATGCATCAGGAACCCCGAAAGATCATCTCACCTTTAGGCAAGTTCAGCAGTACTCTTTCTGTGGGTTCTTTGTGTCCAGTTTATGCAACAGTCCAGGCAAGAGCAGTTTCTTGCCCAAATGGCTATCAAACTCCATAAAGATCCTCTTTGATGCCCATCTTTTTCTTGAAGTAGATTGGTGCTGCCAGGAGCAGAGTGTCTCATTGTCATGAAAAGCCCTATATCATATCCCCCTTTAAATGTAAAAGAACATTCATAAACTATATTTTGGGAACATGGGCACAGTTTTTTTTCTCCAAACTGCTTCCTGCTGAATGGGGGCGCTGTTAATCAGATCATTTAGGGTGTAACCTGTGTGCCAGGTTTATCTCAGTTGGCAGTTGATTGAAGTAATTTTTTGAGGGTGTTCACAGCAACTTTTCAGGAGGTCGTGGTCTATCATACCATATCGGGATACAATCAATCCACAGGGTCTGGTCCTCTGTGAAAACAAAAGAAGACCCTCTCCAAAGCATCATATCCTTAGACCCAAATTTTGAAGTCATACCCTCATGATATCTGTTCTGGTTCCACTTGGCAGCCCATATAATGAAATGTCTCTCTGTACTTAGCTCCTTTACAGTCAAAAGATTCAAAGAAAACACAATAATACGAAGAATCCAGACTCTCTGTGAATTTTCCATTTTTACGTGGCTTATTTTTCTTTATTTCTTTTACTCTGTCTCTTCAAAGACTTTACCCTTTTTTTTTTTAAAGACATTAACTTTATTCTTTTTTTTCTTTTGGTTTTTCGAGACAGGGTTTCTCTGTGGTTTTGGAGCCTGTCCTGGAACTAGCTCTTGTAGACCAGGCTGGTCTCGAACTCACATAGATCTGCCTGCCTCTGCCTCCCGAGTGCTGGGATTAAAGGCGTGCGCCACCACCGCCCGGCTTAACTTTATTCTTTATATTCTTTTTCTTCTCTCTCCCAAGCCTACAAGTACATTTATCCAACACTGTGACTCATTTAGTGGTCTGAATCTGTCCTATTGTGAATCTGCAATTTTTTACTATCCAGGCGCACTTTTGATTTGCGCCTTTAAATCACTAAGCGCTTAAGAATCTAAGCTGTGACATTCTTAGGTCAAAAACAGGTCCTGCCTGCTTGCCCCACCAAGTCCAACATGGCGGAGCTGCTTGTGCCTCTGAGCTGTGGCACACACTGTTCCAGGCACATAGCAAGTCCACATTGGAGCCACACTCAGCAGTTTAATTCTGAGACTGAGCGTGCGGCACAGAAACTCTTTTCATCCAAGTTACAGCCAAATCTGACATGCAGAGCACTGTGCAGTCTAAAAACACGTCTCTGTCGTCAGGAAGCCGCCATGCTCTTCCACCTGCCTAAGCCTGATTCTGCCTTCTGCCTAGGTGCAGGTGGGGAGCTCTGAGCCATCTGCATGGTCTCAGAGCATTCTCCTCTGATCCCAAGTGGGAACACAAACATCCAGTCCCATAAAAGCTGTTGAAATGCTTTAAAGCCAGAGTTCATGCTGGCAGCACAGCCCCAGGAAGCCGCACTTTAAAATGACCCAGCTTTTTTTCTGCTGCTGTTGCTGAATCAGGAAATCTCTTTACGGCACGCCACCAGCAAAGAGCAAAACTCTGCGTTAAACTCTGTTTTTTCTCTGTTTAAAATTAAGCTCTCTCAGGGATTTTTTTTTTGCTTGGTCAATAAGTTTATTATCTTTATGAAAAACTCTTCATAGAAAATTGCTTTAGCTGTCAGCAGCCCGCTCCTGAGCTCTGAGGAAGCTTGCCTTCTTTTGAGCAACCCGATCTTTCTTCTGGGCAAGAGACATTTTGGGACGGTTCCACCTCTTCTTCTTCACTTCTCTCTTGGGCTTCTTTTCATAGACTGGATTCTCTCGTATAGCAGCATGGGCTTTCTTATACATCTCCTCCATCATGTCTGGAGTAACGTTGTTCTTTATGTACTGAGAGAACTGTTTCTTGTAAGCGTCTTCATCTTCCTCCATTAGGTAGCGCATGTAGTCTGCGACATTCTGACCCATGATGTGCTTACGGTGTATCTCTGCGCTGAACTCCTTGCTTTCAGAATCATAACCAGGGAATCGTTTGGTACTATGAGGAATAGACAAGCCTCCATCCACAGCTCCCTTCAGGGCCCCGAAAACTTTATTGCCAGTTGTAGTTCGAGCAAGACCAGCATCCAAATAGCAAGTGAAGGCCCCAGGCTGACCATCGATGCTTTCCACATTGTATTCATCTCCAGTCACCTCCACTTGGCCTTCATAGATCTTGTCCATACCAAACCTATTGAGAAGCCTGCGGGCCAGCAGCAGGCTGGTACAATAGGCAGCAGCATAGTTTGTCAGGCCAACTTTTACTCCGTATTTCGGCAGCTCGTGTGCATAGGCCGCGCAGACTATCATGTCCCCCTCTATACGGGCATAGGCAATCTGGCAGATGATGTCTCTGTTAGTTACACGAACTATCATCCTGTATTTGGGTGTGTTGTACTTATTTTTGTCTTGGATCACTAATCGTTTCCGAGCATAGTAGTCAGTTTTACCCTCTCGCCGCCTTCTAAATCTCACTTGGTATCTCTTGAAGTAGGCCTTGTTCTTAACAACTTTCACAAACCCCATGATGCGGAGCAGAAACCCGCAATCGCGGCTCCACGCAGACCTCTCTCTCAGGTTTTTAAGTGGATTTAGTCCATCACATCGGCCACCACTCTGTTGTAATAGGAGTGGTGGAGCTGCATCCTGGCACCTGGCCGCCCACATGGCTAGCTTATGCCCCGAAATAATTACATGGAAAGTGTATTCTTTTAAACACTGCTTGGCCCATTAGTTCCAGCCTCTTATTGGCTAGCTCTTACATATCGATCTAACCCATTTCTAATAATCTGTATAGCTCCACAAGCTGGCTTACCAGGAAAGATCTTAACCTGCATCTGTCTGGAGTGGGAGAATCATGGCGACTCCTTGACTCAGCTTCTTTCTCCCAGCATTCTGTTCTGTTTACTCTGCCTACCTAATTTTATGTCCTATTAAAGGGCCAAGGCAGTTTCTTTATTTAACCAATGAAACAACAGATAGAAAGATGATCCTCCTCCATCATTTTCCCTTTTTCTGTTTAAACAAAGAGGAAGGCTTTAACTTTTTTAAAGAAAGCCTAGGGAAAAAATACCAAACAGGTTAAGGAAAGCAGTTTAAGACTTGAAACCTGGAGTAGAAACAATAAAACACAAGTTGAGGGAATTCTGGAAATGGAAAATCCGGGAAAGTGTACAGGAATTATAGAGAGAAGCATCACCAACAGAACACATTAAGAAATAGAAGAGAGAATCTTAGGTATTGAAGATAGGATAGAGAAAGTAGATTCATCAGTCAAAGAAAATGTTAAATCCAATAAATTACAGGAATTGTGGGATACCATGAAAAGACAAAACTTAAGAATAATAGGGATAGAAGGGGAAGAATCCCAGCTCAAAGGCACAAAACCATATTCAACAAAGAAGTTCAACATATTCAACAAACAAAGTAGAAGAAAACTTTTTCAACCTAAAGAAGGACATGCCTATAAAGGTACAAGAAGCTTACAGGACACCAAATAGGTTGGACCAAAGAAAAAGTCCCCTTGCCACATAATAAAGCATACAGAATAAATAATTTTAAGATCTGCAAAGGAAAAAGGTCAAGTAACATATAAAATCAGACTTATCAGAATTGTACCTGACTTCTCAATGAAGACTTTAAAAGCCAGAAGATCCTAGACTTTACAGACACCAAGTAGCCATGGATACCAACCCAGACTACTATACCCAGCAACACAGACATTGAAAACAAGATATTTCATGATAAAACCAGATTTAAATAATAACTATTCATAAATCCAGCACTATAGAAAGAACTAGATGGAAAATCCCAACCCAAGTTACATCCATGAAAACACAGATAATAGATATTTTTACAACAGCAAAACCCAAAGAAGGGAAATACATTACCACCACCAAAACCAAAAAGATAATAGAAATTAACAATCATTGGTCAATAACATCTCTCATAAATATCAATGGACTCAATTCACCAATATACAGACAGCCTAATAGAATGGATATGAAAACAGAATCCAGTTCGTTGCTCTGATGAGGGTCTCTGTCTCTATCTCCATCTGTCACAGGACGAAGATTCTATGGTGATATTAGAGATAATCATCAGTGTGATAGTGGGGCTAGGACAGTAGCACAAGGACTTAGCTGGGGACATCCCGTGGACACCTGGGATCCCCTCTAGAGCCAAGTCTCTTGCCAACCCTAAAATGGCTCCCTTAATATAGATATCTTTTTCCCTGCTCCTATATCCACTCTTTCTCCATCTCCACCCTCCCATTCTTGTAACATGAGGGCTGGCTTGTTGGGGTTTCTGTCCCGCCCAGTACCCACAGCCCACAAGTCCCAAAGAAAATCACACAGAGATCTCCATAAGTTATAAAACGGATAGGCCCATTAGCTCAGTCTTCTTATTAGCTCTTGTAGCTTATATTAACTCATTATTCTTATCTATGTTAGCCACATGGCTCTCGGTACCTTTCAGTCAGACAGGTTACATCTTGCTTCTCAGTGATCTGGGCTGGAATGGAAGGAATGGCTTCCTCCTTCCTAGAATTCTCCTGTTCTCTTTTTTTCCACCTCTACTTCCTGTCTGTTTTTCCCGCCTATACTTCCTGCCTGGTCAATCAGCGTTTATTTAAAACATGATTGACAGAATACAGACAGTTCTCCCACACCACATTCCCACAAGCTCTCCCCAGTCTTTCCCTTCTCCCTTCCCTCTCCCCCTCTTCCCTTCCCCTACCTCCATCCCCATGCTCCCAACTTTTGCACAGCAATCTTGTTTGCTTTCAATTTCCAGGAGGATCTATATATGTTTTTCTTTGGGTTTACCTTGTTATTTGGCTTTTCTAGGCTTGTGAACTGAGCTCCCAAGGTCCAGTTGAAGGACAGAAGGAGGGAGAAGACAAGCAAGGGAGTCAGGACCATGTGAGGGGTTGTTCTACCCACTGAGACAGTGTGCCTGTTCTAATGGGAGCTCACCAAATCCAGTTGGATCGAGACTGAATGAGTATGTGGTCAAACCGGACTCTTTGATTGTGGCTGACAATGGGGGCTGACTGAGAAGCCATTGATAAAGGCACTGGGACTTGTTTTTACTGCATGCACTGGCTTTTTGGGACCCTAGTCTATTTGGATGCACAGCTTCCTAGGCCTGGATGTAGTGGGGAGGGCCTTGGACTTCCCATAGGGCAGGGTTCCCTGCCATCTTTCAAGCAAGGAGGGGGAGGGAAGAAAGTGAGTGGGGGAGTGGGAGAGGAATGGGAGGAGGGGAGGAAGTATAAATCTTTGAATGGAAAAATAAAGAAAAAAGAAAAGAAAACAGAATCCATCCTTCTTACATACACCTTTGCTGCATACAAGAAACACACCTTGACTGAGAAGATCTATCCAGAGTGGTGAGTGTGTGGCTGCCAGGCTGGCTGGTCACGGGAACAGGGTACAGGCCCCCTCTAATTCCCTAAATGTTTCTGGCCATCCAGCAGGGCATCCCCCTGGCTACTGGCTTCCTTTATTTACCCCATCCCAAAGGAGTGCCCCAAACACGCCTTTCCATCTGCATATTCCTTGGATCCCTCAACTCAGCCCACTTTGGAGCTGAGGGTTTGGGGACCCAGTGGTGAGTGCTCCTGATGCAGGGTCTTCTTTGTTCCACAGCACCCTGACACCCCCAAGTCTGCCCTTTTGTCTGTGAGGTCCTTGGCCCAGCAAGAGGCCCTGCTCTTATACTGAGGAGATCCATCTGGAGTGGTGAGTGTGTTGAACAGAGTACAGGCCTCTCCAATTCCCTAAATGTTTTTGGCCATCCAGCGGCGTGTCTCTCTGACTACCGGCTTTCTTTATTTATCCCATTCCACCTTGCCCCCAAGCACTCCTTTTCATCTGCGTGGTCCTTAGATCCACCAGCACAACCTGCTTCAGGGCAGAGGGGAGCTGAGAGCCAGCTCCAGTGCTGAGGGGACCTAGAGAGGGCAGACCAAGAAAAACCCACAAGCACACAGAAAGCCACAGCAAAGATTGGACCAAGATACTAAGACTCTCCTGGCCACATTTGAAGGAAAAGACAGGCAGGGGCCAATGCAAGAATTCCTTCAACAACCTGAAAAGCAACATGATAACACCAAAATCCAGCAAACATGCAACAGGAAGATTTGAACACCCTAACCCCGAAGAAGAAGAAAAAAATGACTTTAAACATAACCTTATGAAAATGATCAAGACCCTTAAGCAGGAAGTGAAAAACTCCCTTAAAGAAATGGAAGAGAAGACAAACAAAAAATTAGAAGAAATTAATAAATCCTTCAAAGATACACAAGAACACCAAGAAAAAGCAATAAAACAGGTAAAGGTAACAGTTCAAGAGTTGAAAATTGAAATGGAGGTAATGAAGAAAACACAGAGAGATGGCTGGATATGGAAAATCTGGGCCAATGAACAGGAACTATGAAGACAAGTATAACCAACAGAATACAAGAGATAGAAGAAAGAATCTTAGGCACTGAGGATATAATAGAGGAAATAGACTCATTGATCAAAGAACAGCAAATTCAACAAATTCTTAACACAAAACATCCAGAAAATCTGGGACACCATAAAAGACCAAACCTAAGAATAATAGGGGTAGAAGAAGGAGAATTTCAGCTTAAAGGCACAGAAAATATAGTCAACAAAATTATAGAAGAAAACTTTCACAACCTAAAGAAGGATATTCCTATGAAGGTAAAAGAAGCTTACAGAACACCAAATAGACTGGATCAAAAAAAATTCCTTTGCCATATAATAATGAAAACACAAAACATACAGAATAAAGAAAGAATACTGAGAACTGCAAAAGAAAAAGGTCAAGTAACATATAAAGGTAAACCCATCAGAATTACACCTGACTTCTCTATGGAGACAATGAAAGCCAGAAGGTCTTGGATAGATGTGCTGCAGACACTAAGAGATGGTGAATGCAAGCCCAGACTACTATACCAGCAAAGCTTTCTGTCACCATCAATGGAGAAAACAAGATATTCCATGACAAAAACAGATTTAAATAATATGTATCTATAAACCCAGCCTTACAGAAAGTACTAGAAGGAGAACCTCAACCCAAGGAAGCTAACAACACCCACAATAGCACAGACGTCTGACAACCCTCCACCAACACAACTCAAAGAAGGGAAACACACAAACACTACCACAAAAAAATAACTGAGTTAACAACCACTGGTCACTATTATTGCTTAATATCAATGGACTCAATTCACCTATAAAAAGGCACAGGTTAAGAGAAAGGATATGAAAATAGGACCCAACATTCTGCTGTTTATAAGAAACACACTTCAACCTCAAAGAGAGACACTACCTCAGAGTAAAGGGTTGGGAAAAGGTTTTCCAAGCAAACGGACCTAAGAAACAAGCAGGGGTGGTTATCCTAACATCTAAAAAAAATTGGTTTCAAACTAAAATCAATCAGAAGAGATGGAGAAGACACTTTATACTCATAACAGGAGCAATTCATCAAGATGAATTTTCAATCCTGAATATCTATGCCCCTAATATAAAAGCACCCACATATGTAAAACAAACTTTACTAGAACTCAAATCACACATCAAACCCCACACACTAATAGTAGAAGATTTCAACACTCCTCTCTCACTTATGGACAGGTAAACCAGACAGATACTTAACACAGAAATAAGAGAACTAACAGATGTAACGAATCAAATGGAGTTAACAGACATATATAGAACATTCCACCCAAATAGGAAAGAATATACCTTCTTCTCAGCATCTCATGGAACCTTCTTAAAAATTAATCATATACTCGGCAACAAAGCAAACATCCACAGATATAAAATAATTGGAATAACCACCTGTGTCTTATTGGATCACCACAGAGTAAAGCTAGAATTTAACAACAATTCCACTCCCAGAAAGCCTACAAACTCATGGAAACTGAACAGTCAGCTACTGAACTACCCCTGTGGCAAGGAAGAAATAAAGAAATTAAAGCTGTCCTTGAATTCAATGAAAATAAAGACACAACGTACCCAAACCTATGGTACACCATGAAAGCAGTGCTAAGAGGAAAGTTCATAGCACTAAGTGCCCACATAAAGAAAACAGAGAAAGCCAACATTAGAGACTTAACAGTACACCTGAAAGCTCTAGAAAGAAAAGAAGCAAACTCACCCAGGAGGAGAAGACTGGAAATAATCAAACAGAGGGCTGAAATCAAGAAAACAGAAATACAGAAAGCAATCCAAAGAATCAATGAAACATTTTTTTTTTACCGCAGCGTAGTACTCTAATGTGTAGATGTTCCACACTTTCTTCATCCATTCTTCCATTGAAGGGCATCTAGGTTGTTTCCAGGTTCTGGCTATTACAAATAATACTGCTATGAACATAGTTGAACAAATGCTCTTGTCACACTGGAGCACTGGACTGAGCTCTCAAGGTCCCAATGAGGAGCAGAAGGAGGGAGAACATGAGCAACGAAGTCGGGACCACGAGGGGTGCACCCACCCATTGAGACAGTGGAGCTGATCTTTTGGGAGCTCACCAAGGCCAGCTGGACTGTGACGGAAAAAGCATGGGATATATCTGGTCTCTCTGAACATGGCAAACAATGAGGACTGATGAGAAGCTAAGGACAATGGCACGGGGTTTTGATCCTACTTAATGTGCTGGCTTTGTGGGAGCCTAGCCAGTTTGGATGTTCACCTTCCTAAATATAGACGGAGGGGGGAGGACCTAGGACTTACCACAGGGCAGGGAACCCTGACTGCCCATTGGACTGGAGGGGGGGGGGGAGAGGAGTGGGGGGAGGGGGAGAAGGGTTGGAGGAGGGGGGGAAGGGTGGGAGGAGGGGGAGGGAAATGGGAGGCTGGGAGGAGGTGGAAACTTGTTTTTTTTCCTTTTCTCAATAAAAAAAAAATTAAAAAAAAAAGAATCAATGAAACAAAGAGCTGGTTCTTTGAGAAAATCAACAAGATTGACAAACCCCTATCCAAACTAATCAAAAGGCAGAGAGAACATGCAAATTAACAAGATCAGAAATGAAAAGGGGTACATAACAACAGACACTGGGGAAATTCAGAGAATTATTAGGTCTTACTACAAAATCCTGTATGCCACAAAATTGGAAAATCTAAAAGAAATGGACATTTTTTTAGATAAATACCATTTACCAAAATTAAATCAAGACCAGGTGAACAATTTAAATAGATCTATAAGTCATGAGGAAATAGAAGCTATCATCAAAAACCTTCCAATCCTCCCCCCAAAAAGCCCAAGACCAGATAGAATTCTACCAGACCTTCCAAGAAGAACTAATACCTACATTCCTTAATGTGTTCCATGTAATAGAAACAGAAGAGTCATTGCCAAACTCTTTTTTTTTTGTTTTTTTTGAGACAGGGTTTCTCTGTAGCTTTGGTGCCTGTCCCAGAACTAGCTCTTGTAGACCAGGCTGGCCTCAAACTCCAAGAGATCCACCTGCCTCTGCCTCCCGAGTGATGGGAGCCAAACTCTTTTTATGAAGCTACAGTTACTCTGATACCAAAACCACACAAAGACTCAACCAAGAAAGAGAATTATAGACCAATCTCATTCATGAACATCGATGTAAAAATTCTCAATAAAATACTGGCAAACGGAATCCAAGAGCACATAAAAAATTATCCATCATGATCAAGTAGGCTTCATCCCAGAGATGCCAGGTTGGTTCAACATATGAAAATCTATCAATGTAATCCATCATATAAATAAACTGAAAGAAAAAACCATATAATCATTTCATTAGATGCTGAAAAAGCATTTGACAAAATTCAATACCCCATTATATAAAGGTCTTGGAGAGTATAGGGATACAAAGTTCATACCTAAAATAATAAAAGCTATATATAGCAAACAGACAGCTAACATCAAATTAAATGGAGAGAAACTCAAAGCCATTCTTCTAAAATCAGGAACAAGACAAGGCTGTCTACTCTCTCCATACCTCTTCAACAGTGCTTGAAGTTCTAGCAATAGCAATAAGACAACATAAGGAGATCAAGGGGATTCGAATTGGAAAGGAAGACGTCAAACTTTCATTATTTGCAGATGATATGATAGTCTACATAAGTGACCCCAAAACCTCTACCAAAGAACTCCTACAGATGATAAATACCTTCAGTGATGTGGCAGGATACAAGGCCAACACAAAAAATTAGTAACCCTCCTATACACAAAGGATAGATAAGTGGAGAGGGAAATCAAAGAAACATCACCTTTTATGATAGCTACAAATGGCATAAAGTATCTTGGGGTAACATAACCAAGGAAGTGAAAGATCTATTTGACAAGAACTTTAAGTCTTTGATGAAAGAAATTGAAGAGGATACCAGAAAATGGAAGGATCTCCCATGCTCTTGCATTGGTAGGATCAACATAGTAAAAATTGCAATTCTACCAAAGGAAATCTATAGATTCAAAGCAATCCCCATTGGACATGTTCAGAAAGTGTAATAGTGCTCTTCCATTTTCTAAAATTATCAATTATAAACTTCTAGCTTAACTAGTTATATTTAAGAAATGTAGTCAAGATGACAGAGTCAGTAACCTGGTCCAGAGCAGACCTGAGACAGTAAACTCTGCAGGAACAGGTACAGGGGAATAACTGCTGAGTGAATGAGCCATATGCAGAGCAGCTGAGGGTCTGGACATGAATCTGGGACCTTCAAGGGAGTAGATCTAAGCCAGGACTCCTGTGGGTCTGGGCATGAGTCTAGAACCTTTGAGGAACAATGCCTGAGCCAGGACCTCTGCCAGTCTGGTTGTGAATCTGGGACTTCTGAGGGATTAACCAGCAACAAGAGAACTCTGCAGGTCCAGGCAATAGTCTGGGACTCCAAAGGGTGTAAGTCTGAGCCAGGACCTCTGTGGGTCTGGGCTTTGGCCTGGGACATCAAAGGGAATAAGCAGGAACCAGAAACCTCCACGGGTTTGAGCATGAGTCTGGGACCTCTGAGGGAGTAAGCCTGAGTCATGTCTCCTGTGAGTTTGGCAACACTTGAGCCTGGGATCTCTGAGGGAGTAGACTGGAGCCAGAGACCTTTGCAGGACCAACTACAAGCCAGGGACCTCTGCAGGAGAGGATCCAGACCAGGATTTACAGAAACATGTCAAAGCCAGTAACCTAGGCCAAAGTAGGCCTGAGACAGCAAACTCCAAGAGAAGCAGAACAAAGCCCAGGAGCACTGAACAATCTCCAGGAACACGGAGTGAACAGTGATGCTACTAGAACTGTGGCACTGACTGTACCATGAGGAACAACCATCTGAGCCTTGGATTCACTGGAACCTAGGAGATTAATCAACAGAATCTCAGACAGTCCAAACCACACCTTTTAGAGGAAAATATGAGAAGAAAAGGTGAGAACACATGCAACACCCCAAAGAGCAACACCACATCAGTAAAACTTGAACAACCAAATATAGATGGAGCAGAAGAAAATGACCCAAAAATAACTTCAAGAGAATGTTTGAAACTTGTAAAGAAGACATGAGAAATTTCCTCAAAGAAATGGAAGAAAAGACAAACAAAAAAATTGGAAGACATCACCAAATCCCTTAAAGAAAACCAAGAAAAAGCAAAATATGCTAACATATGAAAGAAACTATTCAAGACTTGAAAATTGAAATAGAGACAATAACAAAAACATAAGCTGAGGGAATTATAGAAACAGAAATCATGAGAAAATGATCAGGAACCACAAACATGAGCATGAACAGCATAATACAAGAGATGGAAGAGAGAATTTCAAGCACTGAAGATACAATAGAGGAAATAGGCTCATCAGTCAAAAAAACATTAAATCTAACAAAAGCTTAACCCAAAATATCCAGGAAATATGGGACACCATGAAAAGGCCAAACCTAAGAATAATAGGTATAGAAGAAGGAGAACAAGTTTAACTCAAAAGCACAGAAAATATATTTAACAAAATCATAGAAGAATACTTTCCCAACCTAAATAAAAATATGCCTATAAAGATACAAGAAGCTTACAGAACATTAAATAGACCAGATCCAAATAAAAAGTTCTCTCACCACATAATAATTAGAAAGCTAAACATACAGAGTAAAATAAGAATATTAAGAGCTGAAAAGGAAAAAGGCCAAGTCACATATTAAGGTAGATCTATCAGAATTATACCTGACTTCTCATTGTAGACAATGAAAGCCAAAAGGTCATGGTCAAGTATTATGCAGACATTAAGAGACCATGGATGCCAGCCCAGACTACTATACCCAGCAAAACTTTCAATCACCATAGAAGGACAAAACAAGATACTCCATGACAAATCTAGATTTCACCAATACTTAGCCACAGACCCAGCCCTAAACAAATTACCAGAAGGAAAACTCCAACCCAAGGAAGTTGGCTACACCATAAAAACAGGGAAAATTGATGATCTCATAAGAGCAAATCCCAAAGAAGGAAAAAAATGCACAAATTAACATCACCAACAATGAAAACTAAATTAACAGGAGATAGCAACCACTGGTCATTAACATCCTTTAATGTAAATGGACTCAATGCACCTATAAAAGGCACAGGACAACAGATTGGATACGAAAACAGAATCCATCCTTCTTCTGCATACAAGAAACACATCTCAACCTCAAAGACAGACATTGTCTCAGAGTAAAGGGTTGGGAACAAATATACCAATCAAATTGACCTAAGAAACAAGCGGGTGTAGCTATCCCTATATTATCAAAATAGACTTCAAGCTAAAATCAGTCAAAAGAGGCAAAGAAGGTCATTTCATATTAGTCATAGGAAAAATTCATCAAAAGGAGATTTCAATACTGAACATCTATGCCCCAAATACAAGGGCACCCTCATATGTGAAAGAAACACTTCTAAAGCTTAAATCATACATTAAACCTAACACACTAATAGTGGGAGACTTCAACACTCCCCTCTCACCACTGGACAAGTCAATCAGACAAAAAATGAACAGAGAAATTAGAGAATTAACAGATGTTATGACACAAATGGACTTAACAGACATCTACAGAATATTCCATCCAAACAGAAAAGAATATACCTTCTTTTCAGCACCTCATGGAACCTTCTCAAAAATTGACTACATTCTTGGTAACAAAACAAACCTCAATAAATACAAAATTTGAAATAACCCAATGTACCTTATCATATCACCATACTTTAAAACTAGAAGTCAACAGCAATACTAATTCCAGAAAACCCACAAACACATGGAAATTAAACAATGCTCACCTGAATCATCAGTGGGTCAAGGAAGAGATAAAGGGAGAAATTAAAGTCTTCCTAAACTTCAATGAAAATGACCACACAATATATCCAAATTTATGGAACACAATAAAAGCCATGTTAAGAAGAATGTTTATAGCACTAAATGTCTATATAATGAAACTGAAAAAAATCCCACACTAGTGAATTTACAGAACATTTGAAAACTTTAGAACAAAAAGAAACAAACTCACCTAAGAGAACTAGATGACAGGAAATAATCAAACTGAGAGCTGAAATCAACAAGATAGAAACAAAGGAAATGATACAAAGAATCCATGAGACAATGAGTTGGTTATTTGCGAAAATCAACAAAATAGACAAATCTTTATCCAAACTAACCAAAAGGTAGAGAGAGAATATCCAAATTAACAAAATCAGAAATAAAAAGGGGAACATAACAACAGACACAAAGGAAATACAGCGAATCATCAGGTCTTATTTTGAAAACCTGTACTCCACAAAATTGGAAAACTTAAAGGAAATGGACAACTTTCTGGATAAATATCAGTTACCAAAATTAAATCAAGACCAGATAAGCAAATTAAACAGACCTATAACTGCTGAAGAAATAGAAAGATTTATTAGAAGTCTACCAACCAAAAAAGCCCAGGACCAGATGGAAGGTCAGCTAAGAATTCTTCAAGACTTTCAAAGAAGAACTATTACCAATACTCCTCAAATCATTCCACAAAATAGAAACAGAAGGAACATTGCCAAACTCCCTTTTTAAAAGGATATCTTATTCTTATTTTATTTTATCTAATCAAATAAATCTCTGTTTTTACCCTACAGTTCCTTTGCACACACATACACACACAGACACACACACATATATTATGACTTCCAATTTAGTGGTTTTTTTCCTATTCAAAAATTTACACTTCCTCCCCTCCTCCCATTCCCCTCCCACTCCTCCACTCACCCTCCTAACTCTTCTCCCTCCTTAAGAGAGGGCAGGTCTGGCTATGGATGGAGATAGAGACAGAGACCCTCATCAGAGCAATGGACTGAGCTCCCAAGGTCCAGTTGAAGAGCAGAAGGATGGAGAAGATGAACAAGGAAGTCTGGACTGTGAGGGGTTGGTCCACCCACTGAGATAGTGTGCCTGTTCTAATGGGAGCTCACCAAATCCAGCTGGACTGGGACTGAATGAGCATGCGTTCAAACTGAACTCTCTGAATGTGGCTGACAATGCGGACTGACTGAGAAGCCATCGATAAAGGCAGTGGGACTTGTTTCTACTGCATGTACTGGCTTTTTGGGACCCTAGTCTATTTGGTTGCGAAACTTCCTAGGCCTGGATGTAGGGGGAAGGGCTTTGGACTTCCCAAACTCTTTTTATAAGGCTACAATTTCCCTGATACCCAAACCACAGAAAGACATCAATAAGAAAGAGAATTACAGACCAATTTCACTCATGAACATTGTTGCAAAAATACTAAATAAAATACTGGCAGATCGAATCCAAGAACAAAACAGAACCACCATCCACCATGATTAAGTCGGCTTCATTCCAGAGATGCAGGGATGGTTTAACACACGAAAATCTGTCAATGTAATCCACCATATAAACAAACTGAAAAATAAAAACCACATGATCATCTCATTAGATGCTGAATGTGATTGGCAGAGGTTCCCCTCAAGATGCTGAAAAATCTTTTGACAAAAGACAACATCCCTTCATGATAAAGGTCTTGGAGAGAGCATGGATACAAGGAACATATCTAAACATAATAAAGGCAATATACAGCAAGCCAACAGCCAACATAAAACTAAGTGGAGAGAAACTTCCAGTGATTCCATTGAAATCAGGAACAAGATAAGGTTGTCCACTCTCTCCATACCTATTCAATATAGTTCTTGAGTTTATGGCTAGAGCAATAAGACACAAAAAGAAGATTAAGGGGATACAAATTGAAAAAGAAGTCAAACTCTCACTGTTTGCTGATGATATGATAGTTTACATAAGCAATCACATATATTCAACCAAGAAACTTCTACAACTCATAAACACTTTCAGTAACGTAGCAGGATACAAGATTAGCTCAAATAAAAAAAATCAGTAGCCCTCCTGTACACAAATGATAAAAGAGCTGGCAAAGAAATCAGAGAATCAACACCCTTCACAATAGCCACAAATAGCATAAAATATCTCGGAGTAATTCTAACCAAACAAGTGGAAGACTTGTATGACAAGAACTTTAAATCTTTGAAGAAAGAAATTGAAGAAGACACCAGAAAATGGAAAGATCTCCCATGCTCTTGGGTAGGCAGAATTAACATAGTAAGAATGGCAATCTCACCAAAGGCAATCTACAGATTCAATGCAATGCCCATCAAAATCCCAGCAAAATTCTTCACAGACCTCGAAAGAACAATACTCCACTTCATTTGGAAAAGTAAAAAACCTAGGACAGCCAAAAAAATTCTGTACAATAAAAGAATTTCTGGAGGCATCACAATCCCTGACTTCAAACTTTATTGCAGAGCTACAGGACTGAAAACAGCCTGGTATTTGCATAAGTACTGACAGGAGGACCAATGGATCTGAATAAAAGACTCTGATATCAATCCACACATCTTCAAACACCTGATTTTTGACAAAGAAGCAACAAAAACATCAAATGAAAAAAGAAAGCATATTTAACAAGTGGTGCTGGCATAACTGGATATCAACATGTAGAAGAATGACAATAGACCCATATCTATCACCATGCACAAAACTCAAGTTCAAATCAATCAAAGACCTCAATATAAAGCCAGCCATACTGAATCTTATAGAAGAGAAAGTGGGAAATACCCTTGAACGCATTGGCACAGGAGACCACTTCCTAAATGTAACCCCAGCAGCACAGACACCGAGAGAAACAATTAATAAATGGGACCTCCTGAAACTGAAAAGCTTCTGTAAAGCAAAGGACATGGTCAATAAGACAAAACGACAGCCGAAAGAATGGGAAAAGATCTTCACTAACCCCACATCAGACAAAGGTCTGGTTTCCAACATATACAAAGAACTCAAGAAATTGGTCACCAAAAGAACACATAATCCAATAAAAAAATGGAGTACAGATCTAAACAGAGAACTCTCAACAGAGAAATCTAAAATGGCTGAAAGACACTTAAGGAAGTGTTCAATATCCTTAGTCATCAGAGAAATGCAAATCAAAACAACTCTGAGATTCCATCTTACACTTGGAAGAAGATCAAAAACACTGATGACAACTTATGCTGGAGAGGTAGTGGGGAAAAGGGAACACTTCTGCTTTGCTGGTGGGAATGCAAGCTGGTACAACACCTTTAGATGTCAGTGTGGCGATTTTTCAGAAAATTAGCAAACAACCTTCCTCAAGACCCAGTAATACCACTTTTAGGTATACCAAAGGATGTTCAATCATGCCACAAGGACATGTGCTCGCTACGTTCATAGCAGCATTGTTTGTCATATCCAGAACCTGGAAACAATCTAAATGCCCCTCGACTGAAGATTTGATAAAAAAAAAAGTGGTACATTTGCACAATGGAGGACTACACAGCAGAAAAAAAATGACATCTTGAATTTTACCGGAAAATAGATGGAGCTAGAAAACATTATTTTGAGTGAGGTAACCCAGACACAGACAGCCAGTTGTCACATGTGCTCACTGATAGGTGGTTTTTAAACATAAAGCAAAGAAAATCAGCCTACAAACCACAATCCCAGAGAACTTAGACAACAATGAGGACACTAAGAGAGACTTACATAGATCTAATCTACATGGGAAGTAGAAAGTAGAAAAAGACAAGATCTTCTGAGTAAATTGGGAGCATGGGAACCTTGGGGGAGGATTAAAGTAGGGAGGGGAGAGACAGGGAGGGGGCAGAGAAAAATGTAGAGCTCAATAAAAATAAAAAAAAAATAAAAAAATCACCAATTGGAAAGGGAGAGAGGGAGGAGTGTATATGAAGTTGGAAGGAGGAGATGTAGGAAGGGTTTTCAGTAGGGAAAGTGGGAGAGGTTGGAGGGAGGACAGGGAAGGGGTAGGTGGTGCAATTATGTTTTAATTTTAAAACAATTTAATAAAAGCTGAAGAAAGATGATACAATTGATAGATGGATCTGGGAGAAGTAAGAGTATGATGGGAATATGATGAAAATATACTGTATGAAATTCTCAAATCACTAATGAGAAAAAATAAATGCTAAAAAATTCAAAAGTTGTAGCAAAAGTCTATTATTACAGCAGTTTTTCAGTTAAACACTGAAAATAATTCAGATTTACCTGTCTAAAAGATAATGGAAAAAGATATCTAAAAGATAATGAAATCCTTTGGGTCAGAATTTGTACTTCTTAGGATGGCCTACAAAAACAATCTCATAAAAATAGTTCATGGATATGTGCAGAAGTACCTTCATTAAAAAATTAGCTTCAATAGAAAAATATGAAGACAATCTGAAGCTATGTCTGAAAATTGATAGTTAGCAACATTAAAGATTGTTTACCATATTTGTAAATGGAGGAAAAACAAAAACAAATGAACAATTGAAAAGTTTTAAGAGTGCTGCTGACACAAAAGTTCTCACTATTGAAAAGACAAGAAAGACAATAATGCATCATTTGAAAAGTTGGAAAGATTGGGGGGCAACTCTTACACTTATATGATTTTTACATTATTTGAAGTTGGCAAGGTGTGCTTTTAACTTTTTATTTTTGTGCTGAATAAAAAATGAAAACAATAAACTGTTTGGAAAGGAAAAAAAAAAAGAAAACCAAGTCTTAGAATAGTAGTCCTTCTGTATACAAAGGATAGAGAAGCAGAGAGGGAAATCAGAGAAACTTCACCTTTCACGATAGCTACAAATAGCATAAAGTATCTTGGGGTTACACAAACCAAGGAAGTGAAAGATCTATTGGACAAGAACTTTAAGGCTTTGAAGAAAGAAATTGAAGAGGACACCAGAAAATGGAAGGATCTCCCATGCTCTTGGATTGGGAGGATCAACATAGTAAAAATGGCAATTCTACTAAAAGCAATCTATAGATTCAATGCAATCCCCATCAAAATCCCAACAAAATTCTTCACAGACCTTGAGAGAACAATAATCAACTTTATATGGAAAAACAAAAAAACCCAGGATAGCCAAAACAATCCTATACAATAAAGGAACCTCTGGAGGCATTACCATCCCTGACTTCAAACTCTATTACAGAGCTACAGTAATGAAAACAGCTAGGTATTGGCATAAAAACAGAGACATTGACCAATGGAATCGAATCAAGACCCAAATATTAACCCACGAACCTATGAACACCTGATTTTTGACAAAGGAGCTAAAAGTATACAATGGAAGAAAGAAAGCATCTTTAACAAATGGTGCTGGCATAACTGGTTGCCAACCTGTAGAAGAATGAAAATTGATTCGTATCTATCACCATGCACAAAACTCAAGTCCAAATGGATTAAAGAACTCAATATAAATCCAATCACACTGCTTTTAACTTTTTATTTATGTGCTGAATTAAAATGAAAACAATAAATTGTTTGGAAAGGTAAAAAAAGAAAACTTCAAGTCTCAGAAGGGATTGGGAAAGGTGCTAAAAAATTGAAAGATATTTCACATTTATGGATTGACAGAATTAACCTTGTGAAGATGACTATCCTACAAAAACATTTACAGATCACTGCTATCCAAATCAAAATGCTTACATTTCCTACATAAATAGAAAAACATTTTTGAAATCCAGATGGAACCAGAAAGACCCTGATAGGAAAGACCAAAAAAGATCCTGAGTAATAAGAATAATACTGGAGGGATTGCCATTCCAGATTTCAAGATATATTGTAGAGCCTTTTCGTCAAGATGGTGCCGAAAGCGAAGAAGGAAGCTCCTGCCCCTCCCAAAACCGAAGCTAAAGCGAAGGCCTTGAAAGCCAAGAAGGCAGTGCTGAAAGACGTCCACAGCCACAAAAAGAAGAAGATCCACACATCGCCCACCTTTCGGCGTCCCAAGACCCTGCGGTTACAAAGGCAGCCTAAATATCCCCGGAAGAGTGCGCCCAGGAGGAACAAGCTTGACCACTATGCCATCATCAAATTCCCCGACCACCGAGTCAGCCATGAAGAAGATAGAAGACAACAACACACTTGTGTTCATTGTGGACGTCAAGGCCAACAAGCACCAGATCAAACAGGCTGTGAAGAAACTCTATGACATTGATGTGGCCAAAGCCAACACCCTCATAAGGCCCGACGGAAAGAAGAAGGCGTATGTTCGGTTGGCTGCCACGGACCGTCTCTCTGGGAGACTGCAATCCACGGGAGAACAGGGGTGAAGGATAGGAAACTCAGGATACGACGCAAGGGAATGACAGACAGACACACTGTGTAGTGAGAATCTGCTGCAATTTTACTTCTGCAAAGTTAAGGTTTATGTACAGAACAAATCAAAGAACTTGGCATGTGTGCATTATCACCCCACTCACAGTTCTAAAGCAGTAATTTTAGCCTTTATGACCTTTCAGCAGCCATTTAATTTATATACAGATTCAAAATATGTAGTCAATCTGTTTCCAGCTCTGGAAACTGCACTGTTGTCAGGGAAATCACCTATTCTTCCTCTTTTGATAAAACTACAGAAGTTAGTTCATCAAAGAAAGGAGAAATTTTTCATTGGACATATACGGGGTCATTCAGGACTTCCAGGCCCATTAGCACAAGGAAATGCCATGGCAGATTTATTAACTCAGCCCACAGGAGCTTTCTCAATACAAGAAGCTCAGGAAAGCCATGCTTTACATCATCAAAATGCGAGAGCCTTAAAGCAAATGTTTCAAATCACCAGAGAACAAGCTAGACAAATAGTTAAACAATGTAATCACTGCCCTGAAGCATATCATCCCTTAAAAATGGGAGTAAACCCTAGAGGTTTGAGAGCCAATGTTATATGGCAAATGGACGTGACACATGTTCCATCTTTTGGAAAATTATGTTATGTGCATGTGGTCATAGATACCTATTCTCAATTCATACATGCCTCTGCTCAAACAGGAGAGGCTGTAAAAGATGTTATTCAGCATCTTATTCAGAGTTTTCAAGTTATGGGTATCCCATCTCAAATTAAGACAGATAATGGACCAGCATATACTGCAAAAGCTTTTGAACAATTTTGTCTACAATGGCATATTCAGCATGTTACTGGTATACCATATAATCCACAAGGACAAGGAATTATTGAAAGAGCTCATCAAACGCTTAAATTACAGATTCAAAGATTACAACAAGCTCATAAGTATTTTACTCCTCATCATTTATTATCTCATAGTTTGTTTACTTTAAATCATTTAAATATAAATGATCAGCACAGCAGTGCTGCACAGAGGCACTGGGATAAAGATGAAAAACGATTTCCTCTGCCTCTTGTAAAATGGAAAGATCTCCTTTCCGGCCTCTGGCGAGGTCCGGACGTTTTAATAACTTCGGGGCGAGGGTATGCTTGTGTATTTCCACAGGATGCCGACTCCCCCATTTGGATCCCAGACCGCCTCATCAGGCCCGCTACAGCAGAAAAGAAAAAGGAAGAGACACCAGAGAAAGCAAGCGAAGCAACTTCTGCAGCGAATGAAGAAATTGAAACTAGGTCGACCTCGAGAGGAAGTGACTTGGACGAAGATTCGTCATCTGACACAGGAAGCAAAACAGCTCCTCATTAAGCAGGGGAAGCCTCAAACGGCGGCTATGTATTTTCTTGCTTTTCTCGCTCTTATATCTGCTCCCACATGTGCAGAGGGAATTTCCTATTGGGCTTATGTCCCAAATCCCCCACTTTTGCAGCCGGTAGGATGGCTTGACTCAAGTCCTATAAGGGTACTCACTAATGATTCAGTCAGACTGGGAGGAGCCCAAGATTCTGATACACGATTAGATATGTCCTCTTATATAATCTTTGAAGGCAGAACAGACTCGCTTCCGATCTGCCTTTCGCTGCAAGGGAAAGTGCCTCAAGGCTGTATGAGCACCCGATACAGTACTTTTCTAACTGACGGACCTGATAAAGAGAATGCAGGTAGGAGATGGATTTGGGAAATCCATATGCAAACTTTGGGTAATCCTAATTATCAGGATAACTTTACAGAAGTCCATTCCTTACCAATAGAGCCCTGTATTGATAAATACAGAGATAAGGATCAATTTTGGGACTCTTCTTTGTCTAAATTTCCCACATGGCTTACTTGCGGCTTTCCGAATTCAGCTATGTGGATTAAGCCTGAGGGATTTGATTATACAATATGGGATTTCTTCAATTCAAATTCTGGAGCCAAGAAATCTAATGGTAAAGGACCTTATGAGGATTATCTCAACACTCATAAGGAAAAATTTCATAATTATGTTTGGTCAGGATTAGGGGAACTGCTTCGACGCTGGTTTTCCCCTGGATTTGTTGAGCCACAATGGTATGTACGTTATAAGAATCAAACAAAGAAACATCCTGACTTGTTTAGGCTAGTGGCTGCTGCCAATATGTTTTTAGAAAAGAAACCCAATCATACTATTTCTAAAGCTATTGGATTGAGAGCATGTGTTTCCTATCCTAATGCATTATTATTAGCTCAATCAGCCTTTGTTAATATTAGTAAAGAAAGGAATTCTTATAAAATTGCCTGTTATTCTTGTAAGTTAACTAATTGTATTTCATCTACGGAGCAAAAGAATTTAGGGACTATGATTGTTGTTCGGCGTCCTCCTTTTGTTATGTTACCAGTAGATTTAGAGGAAGATCCTTGGTATGATAATTCAGCTTTACAGGTTCTGGGTATTTTAAATACATTAATTAGACCTAAGTGTTTTGCAGCAGCATTAATTTTAGGGATTACAGCATTGATTTCAATAATCACGACTTTTGCAGTTGCCACCACTGCCTTGGTGCAGGAAATTCATACAGCTCATTATGTTAATGCTTTAAATAAAAATATTACTTCAGCATTGTTTTTTTTTATATTTATTTATTTTGTATGCAATATTCTGTCTCTGTGTGTTTGCAGACCAGAAGAGGGCAGCAGAGCAGACCTTATTACAGATGGTTGTGAGCCACCATGTGGTTGCCAGGAATTGAACTCATGACCTTTGGAAGAGCAGGCGATGCTCTTAACCACTGAGCCATCTCTCCAGCCCCCTACTTCAGCATTGTTAGAACAGGAAGCAATTGATAAAAAATTAGAAGCAAAAATTAATGTATTAGAGGAAATAGTATTAGCTCTTGGACAAGACATTACTAATTTGAAGACAACTTTATCTACTCGTTGCCATAGTAATTTTAAGTCAATCTGTGTCACACCATTGCCTTATAACACATCTCAACCTTGGGATAAAGTTAAGGCTCATTTGCAAGGGTTATGGAAAGACTACGATATTACTCATGATCTGGATACTTTGCAGAAGGACATATCGGCAATTAGTCAGTCTCATCTACAATTAGGAGACTTACAAGATCTAGCAACAGACCTGGAGCGAGGACTTAAGAGTCTTAATCCTTTGGACTGGATACAATATTTTGTATTCATTGGAGTTCTTATACTCCTGGTGATCTTGGTCAGTTTTCTATTTCCATGTCTTTTAAAATGCCTTTTTTCTTCATTGCAGGGAATGCAACAGGAGGTGTTCGAGCTTCATTTTAAAAATAAAAAGGGAGACCTGCCACGTCCACAGCAGTAACTGCCGTGTAGTGACAAATGCCATTGCACTGGCCTGAGCCTGCTGAAGGACTGAGGTTAGAGCTTCCTGGAGCGCAGCCTCAGGCAGTCTTCTGGCAATCAGCAGTCCACATGGGACCTGATGCCGAAGACAGGCCTCCTGCTAAGGGATGGCCTTGGAAGCGAGCCCTCCTGGCACTCTGCATGCTCTTTCTTTGTATATCTTATCTTTCCTGTTTGCAACTGACCAAGTTCCCAAGAATCATAGTATAGAAGGAAACTGATGATCCTCTGAAATCTGCTCCACCATTTACTAAAGCAGTTCTGGAAGAGATAAAACAGGCCGCCCCTAACTTAAGTTTGGGAGGATTTTTAGATAATGTAGAGTAGAGAGAATTATTATGAATTTGGGAATAAATGAGTAAACTATCAGGGAAAGA
>NC_022012.1:14380878-14394970 GCF_000317375.1 Microtus ochrogaster | reverse complement strand
AGACGGTCCGTGGCAGTTGGCTCTTGATCATGATGCTCTGGATGTTGCCAACAAGATTGGAATCATCTAAACTGAGCCCAGCCAGCTAATTCTAAATATACACTTTTTCACCATAAATAATGCTGCTTGTCTTTTTTTTTTTCACTTTCTGGTTGGGCTGCTGCTGACATTGCTGTACTGCGGTGTACACTAAGGTATATGCTTATATGGGGTGGGTGCTGGGAAGTGTTTTCCCAGCTGTGAGCAAAAAAAAAAATCTATTTACTCCATTGGAAAAAAAAGATATATTGTAGAGCTATAGTAATAAAAACAATATGATATGGGTATAAAAACAGACATGTAGACCATTGAAATAAAGTAAAAGACTCAAACATGAGCATACAAAAATCCCAGTGATCTGATATCTGACAGTCTAAAAATGTACATTGGAAAAAGGATAGTGTCTTCAACAAATGGTGCTGGAAAAACTGGATGTTCATTTTCAGAAGAATGAAATTAGACTCATATCTATCACCCTGCACAAAAGTCAGCTGCAAGTAAATAAACGACTTCAATTTGCAACCAGAAATGCTAAATCTGCAGAAGAAAATATAGGCAATACCTTATACAATATAGGTACAGGAATGGACTTTCTGAATAGGACTCTATTTGCTCAGGAATTAAGGGCAACAGTTTGCAAGTAGGGTTTAGTAGAGCTAAAAAGCCTCTGTGAAGTGAAGGAAAGCACTCGATATAGTAAAGGAGAACCCCTCAGAATGGGAGCAAATCTTTGCCAGCTATACACCTGACAGAGAATTAATATCCAGATTATACAAAGAATTAATAAAACAAAGTCAAGGAAACAAAGAACCCAACTAAAAATGGGCTAGTGGTCTAAACAGAGTGTTCTCAACATAAGAAATCAGAATGACCTAGAAATATCTCAAAACACTTTGGTCATCTTTAGTAATTAGGGAAATGCAAATCAAAAAGTCTTTTAGATTCCATCTCATTCCACTCAGAATGGCTAAGGTCAACAAAGAAACTGATAGCAAATGCTGGAGAGGTGTGGGAAAAGGGGAATCTTTATTCACTGTTAGTGAGAATGCAAATTTGGGACAGTCACTCTATAAATGCTCTAGCATGAAGAATGCTCAAAAAACCTACTGTATGACCCATCTACACCGCTCTTTCACATCTGCCTAACGGACCCAACATTAAGTTAATTCCCAAGAACCCAAAGCTGGTTAAAAATAGGAAACTAAGGTCAGAAAATGCTGACAATTATCGCCAGTAGGTAATCTTAGGAAATTACAGTGACTCTTAACAGAGAATGAACACAGGAGGGAGTAATCATAGGTATACCCACTAATATCCTCCCAGGGATAAGAAATTGAGATGTTGGAGCCTCTTTCCAGTGTTAGTCTCTGCCCTCGAGGAGCCAAACCAATCAGGGAATGAACATACTATTGATCAATTTGTATAATAAGCTTCAGAGGGGGTACAACTCCCAGGGCACACCTGTGACTCTTATAGTTACCAAGATTGATCACACCCATGTCTTTCCAGAGAAAACTATTCAGGTTCTTTCCTACACATTCGGTTCTTTTCTCTTTTGTTTTGGAAAAATCTTCTACCTTTCATAATCAATGTTTTTTGAATAAGTAAAATTCAAAGGAGTTGATCCATGGTGAGTATGTACTGCCTATATAGTACAGCAGATCTTAAGGAAAAGGAAAATGAAGTGTTTGATAGGAAGAGTATTAATTCTTAAGCATAGGTAAGGGGAAACCCTGTTGTTTCACATAGAGGGTACTCTTATGAGTAATTTTGGGGAAAGAAGACTCATTAGAGTATTTGCTTTAAGTTGCATTTTCACAGTGACCATTTCCTTTGCATATCCATTATTGTTGGTAGATAGGTGAGGGGAATATGTAGGGATTTTTTTTGTAGGTATCCCATGACAGCTAGATACCAGGATTCTCCCCTGGACAAAACAGTTTGGTGACTTAGTTACCACTATGAATTGCCTGTGGTAGAGCCTCGTCACCGATAGAACTGTACATAATTTACAGGGAAGTTGCTCTCCTTTATTTCTTTAATCTTATCACCTCAATAGCCTATAGGCATTTTGACCTCTATTTTACTCCTATGCTTGGGACTATCTCAGTCTTCTTCTGATAGACTAGCCCCCCTTCTTCCCTCTAGTTTACTTTTGCACATGATGTTTACTAGACTCTCTCTTCAAGAAAAAAGAGTCTATCCAAACAGACTAGGCTCCCACAAAGCCAGTACATGCAGTAGGATCAAAACCCTGTGCCATTGTCCTTGGCTTCTCAGCAGCCCTCATTGTCCGCCACGTTCAGAAAGTCCGGTTTTATCCCATGCTTTTTCAGTCCCAGTCCAGCTGGCCTTGGTGAGCTCCCATTAGATCAGCCCCACTGTCTCAGTGGGTGGGTGCACCCCTCGCGGTCCTGACTTCCTTGCTCATGTTCTCCCTCCTTCTGCTCCTCATTTGGACCTTGGGAGCTCAGTCCGGTGCTCCAGTTTGGGTCTCTGTCTCTATCTCTATCCATCGCCAGATGAAGGTTCTATGGTGATATGCAAGATATTCATCAGTATGGCTATAGGATAGGGCCATTTCAGGTTCCCTCTCCTCAGCTGCCCAGAGAACTAGCTGGATGGAGGGGGGAGGTCCTTGGACTTCCTACAGGGTAGGGAATCCTGACTGCTCTTTAGACTGGAGAGGAAGGGGAGTTGGGGGAGGGGGATGGAAATGGGAGGAGGCAGAAAATTTTAATAAAAAAATTAAAAAAAGAAAGAAGAGTCTACTTACTTTTACCAAAGGAATTAATTTCTAACACCTGAATATATCTGTACACAACATATCTCTATCAAAAGTATACAGTGTGAAGCTAAGAATGGATTCAGAGACCAAAATGCTTTATATAATTTTTTTTATTTAAGGACAGCTGAATGCACACACTACCCCACTATCACAAAGTGTGCAGTTGAGTATTCCACATTTGGACAAATCTCAGGGATCAGCAATCTGGAGTTCAGTGATTATCCAATGGTTATCCTTTTCCTGAGAAAGCCTCTTTTTTTTCTTCATGGTATATCTCCTGCCAGGTAAGGGGATAGGGCTTATTATTTTTTATTAAACATTTCTCAAATAAGCAGAATTCACAAAATACTTTCAATTACTATCTCTCATGAAGTACAGTAAATATTTGTAGAAGATAGAATTTGCATCAGCATCTTTGCATATATGCCCAAACAGATGAGTGTTAGGCATAAAGTGGTGCCCAGAACTGGACTGGGGAGCTGAGGACAGGGCATTTTGTTCTGACACCAACTTTTTCTTCTCTATTTGCTGAGAATCTTTTATGCAGGTGCAGAGGCCTATGTCCGCTTGCATTTTATTGCTCTTTTCAGAAAAATGGATAGATAGATGTTGAAGAGAGAGAGCACAAAGTGTTTTAGTACATAAGCACTGAAATTATGTGGGTGAAAGAAGAAAAATGGGGGCAAGTCCAATATTCAGTCTTTTTATCTCTTCCTATTCAGATTTGGACATATTAAAGAATGATTGCTCCTCTTTAATTTTCTTTATTCACTTGAGTGTGTCTCATTCTCAAACATATCCAGTTAACAAGATATTGACAATTTCTACTTGTCCAAGCCTTTATTTCTTACTTATTTTTCTGTTAAAGAAAATTTGAGTTTGTACCTTCATTTCTAATGATTCCATGTTGCTGTGTTTTTGTCTTAACTCTATATTGCAGTGCTGCTGTCTTAAACCATTTTTGGCTCTAAATCACAAGGAAAATCATAATTTACAACATGTTATTTCTTCAGTGGCAGTCATTGTACAACTTTATATATCATCTATGCATTCCACTTCTATGTGTGTATCTCTTTGTATTCTGGGAGTTGCAGTCCTGGGCCATTTCTGTGACATCATTCTTCACCATTCCATTTATCACTGTGCACTTAAACAACAGGATTTTGTTAAGAACACTTGCTTCCTTGGTTGAGTTTTGCTTCTGGACCTTTCCTTTTCACTGTTAAAAATTTCTATTCTCATACCTCCAGCTAGATAATCCCTTTGTCAACTATTTCTCCTCCTGGACTTCTTGCCTGACTCCATCATCCCAGATTGCTCAATAGCCTAGATAGTCTAACTTAAGTCTTTGGTACTTAGTGATACAACTAAGCAAAATTTCCCAGCAATACCAGATACTAGGAAATGAACAGGTAGATGGTTTCTTGTATGTGAGCAACTTAAGAAGATATTATTTATAATGCTAGTATTCTTTTAAGTAATAATTTGGTTGTTGCTTTTACTGTAGCAAGGATTTCACAAGGTAGGCAAACCTTGGAATGAATAACAGTTTTTTTTTGTAGTACTTGGATGAAATGTAGGGTCTTGCAGATACTGTGCAAGCATTCTACCACTGAGTTATAACCCCAGTCCATGTAGCTCCTAAGCACCATCAAATCCTTCTAATCATCACTAACATTCAATTTCTTTGTAAATATCTTCTAACATTCAATTTCCATATTTATTCTTCCAGTTACCTTTGTTTTAATTGCAAGAGATTTAGGGAAGAACCACAGGGCCATGTGTTAATGACTCAGGAAACATCTATTGTTGATGCTACTTCAGGGGAAGATACCTGGTGAGATTACATAAAAGTATTGATACAAAGTAAAATAGGATATCTTGTTGAGACGTGTAGGTGTTAGTGCTGGGGGAATGAATGTACTGCTTAGAATTGATTGAATTATTTGGATAAAAAGTAGAAACAGTTTTTTTCTATACCTTTTCTCTGTTCTTACTTACCTTGTCTCTCTATAGTAGTTTACTTTAGAGCTAGTGTTTGTTGACGATTTTGGAGGAACAGATACCCAGATTACAGTGAAATGCCACAGAAGTGGAAATTATTTTTTCATATGTTCACTGATTCATTAATTCATCTGCCAAAACAGTATGAAATCTTCCTCTGTCAAAGAATCATCTGGTACTGAGACCTGATGGAGTTGGGAGTCATCTGAGCAGCCAAGAACTGTATCACATACATGAAAACAGGCAGGCATTAAGAAGATAAAAATTTTAAAAAGAAGACAAAAATTTCAAAAGAAATGGATACAGGAGAGAGTATGATCATGCTCACAAAGCGAAGCCTTTCTGAATGATCAGAATTAATGTAATCACTGAAAAGTTTTGAAAATGAGATTGGAGGTCAGAGTGGATCCACTCTAGAGAAAGGATTTCCAGCATTTAGAAACAACCATTTTGGCTTGAAAAATCTGAAGGTTCTCTGGTCTTCATGTGGTTTAACTTTGTAGAGTTAGTGGTTCTAAGTACAGATGAAAAAAAGGGCAAGTTTCTGAAAGGTTGGTTAACACTGTGAGACAATAGTTATAATAAATGACAATATGTTGGACTCTTAAGTTTTAATAGTAAAATATTTATTGTGTCTTTCATCTCAATAAATAAAAAGACAGAATTTAGAGACTGTGTGGTATATGTTTCCCATTCTTTTTCTCCCATATGTCAACAACATGAAAACAGGAAACCAAACAATTATTTTAGAATTTTTACTTGTGGGGTTTTCCCAAGATGCAGAGTATCAACCCTTGCTATTTGGACTGTTTCTACTCATGTTTGTGGTTGCTGTACTTGGGAACCTACTCATCATTCTGGCCGTCAGCTCTGACTCCCACCTGCACACTCCCATGTACTTCTTCCTTTCCAACCTGTCCTTTTCTGACATTTGTTTCATCTCTACAACCATCCCTAAGATGTTGGTAAACATTCAAACACAGAACAAGTCCATCACCTATGCAGGATGCATCACCCAAATGTATTTTTTCATGGTCTTTGGAGGCATGGACACATTTCTTCTCACTTTGATGGCTTATGACAGATTTGTGGCCATCTGCCACCCCCTTCACTACCCAGTAATCATGAACCCCCAACTGTGTGGCCTGCTGGTTCTTGTGTCCTGGATCATCAGCTGCCTATACTCTCTGGTCCAGAGTCTGTTGGTGCTGCGATTATCCTTCTGCACGAATCAGATAATTAAACACTTTTACTGTGAACTTGCTCAGGCCCTAACTGTAGCTTGTTCAGACACACTGCTCAACCATATCCTTCTTTATATTGTGACTTGTATTCTTGGCTTTGTTCCTTTTTCAGGGATCCTTTATTCCTATTCTCAAATTGTTTCCTCCATTCTGCGAATTCCATCAACAGATGGAAAATATAAGGCATTTTCCACTTGTGGTTCTCATCTCTCAGTGGTTTCATTATTCTACGGGACAGGTCTTGGTGTGTACCTTAGTTCTGATGAAACTTCCTTTTCTTGGAAGGACATGGTGGCCTCAGTAATGTATACAGTGGTCACACCCATGCTGAACCCTTTCATCTACAGCTTGAGGAACAACGACATTAAGAAGGCCTTACAAACACTTGGGAGAATACTTTTTGTTAAGTGATAAGGTCACTGATTTTAGGTTTCTGAGCTGATAGAAGTAAAGCAGTAGGCTAAAGAAATTCTGCTTATTAATCATGTAGAAATTCTATTCAGTTTGTTCCTCTATTTTGATAAAAATTATATTGTGAGTACTTTATCTGAAACTTATGAGATGGCTCCTTTGTTATTTTCAGTTTTATCTTTCTCCCTTTTTTTTGTGACACATTTCTTGATTTCATTATAGTGTTTACATTTTTGTAGGTCAATACAACCTTTAAAATACCAACTCATGAATTGTTTGACAAAAGTTACGAAATAGTTAATTTATAGAACTTAAGTCCATGTATAGGTATTCAATACTTGTGGCTATAAATGCTTCATTAATGAGGCACATGGTAGAATGTATGTTACTAGTAGACAGTATTTCTCTGTACAGGCTGAAAATTAGCATGAAAGATTGTAAGCACCACTCAGAAATCACTGCTGAGATTTTAGACCTGAAAATTTCCAACCTTGCTATTACATATTGAAATGATCTATGATGTGAACATTTTTGTATCCCTGACTTGTATGTTAAAACAATATAACCAATGTGATTTTATTAAAAGGGAGAAATTGGAAAGCAATTGCATTTATTCCTGACGGCACCTTCAGAAATAAATCTTCTTTTAGAAACAAAAGGTCCTAGGGAGCTATCTACTTAAGAACATAATAGAAAGGTACCATTTATGAGCCAGAAAATTGGCCCTCAATAGAAATCAAATCTATCACTTCTTAATTATAAATTTTCCAATCTTCAGAATTGTGAGAAATGAATTTTTATTGTATATAAAGTATTTAATCTAAGAGATTTGCTATAACTTCATGAATATATTATCCCCTATGACTAAAGGGTATAAAATAATCTTAAAATTTGAAATGTCTGTTAGATAGTGCATCTCGCTTTTTCAATCTTGTTTATTATGCATTCCCGGCTGCCACATTGGCTGGGAATCCTTTTGGTTGCTATTTTCACAGCTTTCAAATTGAAACCCAAAGATTCCCCCTCATTTACTCCATGGCACACAATGTCTGGCCACCATTTTCACACAGTATTTAAAGCTTGTGTCCAAAAAGAAATCCTGATTTCTACAGATGAGCTACTAATGTTTCCTTTAGCTGAGACATTTTAAATGTATCTTACTCTTTATTTAATGATCTTTGGAGTTACTAAATGTTACATTGGTAAATATCACACAGACTACTCAATGTTCACCAATAAGTGACGGAAGATTTGCCATGATCACATGGTAATACAGGAACTATATTTTTGTGCTTGGCACATGTAAGGAGCATGGAAACAGATTCCTCTGAATGAACAAATAAAGGGGAATCTGTAGTGTAGATATAGCAGGAAATTTATAGAATAAGAATGAATGTAACTTGGTGTAATGTAAAAACATTTCTTCTTGCGTGTGGTGTGGAAAATTACTAAGGTGAAATATTAAGAGAACATTTGCCCGCTTGAAGACTGCCACACCCATCTGGCCCTGCCAGATGTGGGGGCTGAACCCAGCAACTGTGGTAACAAAATAATCTTGCAACACAAGAGGGACCCCCACCCTTCTGTGGCCAGTCGATACTGATAACCTAGGACATCTGGTTATTGGAAGGCTCAAACGAGGGGCAATTTTGAACTGACTTAAAAGAGGACGGTTATCTCACTTCTCACAATGGCTCTGGCACCAGGCTCCGTGAAAAAGAGAGATCCTCCTAGCCTGCCTCCCGAAAGGCAGCAATATTAAATCTCTTGCCTAAACATTTAGTGCTCTGTCTCCCGAGTACAGAGCTTCATCTCCCGAAAACAGATATTTAACGCCTTGCATCCCGAATGCAAATCTTCATTTCCTGAGAGTGGACATTGAAGGTCTGTCTCCCGAGAACAGACTAGATACTCTGCCTTTCAGGATGCTTTGCCATCCCGAGAGCAAAGCTTCATCTTCTGAGCAGACAGAATGCTTTGCCATCCCGAGAGCAAAGCCTCGTCTTCGAGAGTAGAGAACTAAAAGCCTTGTCTCCCGAGACTTGGTCACCCGAAAAGCCGAGTCCAAGGCCCTACCAGATACCAGCCTGGAACATCAGGACCTTATCTCCTGAGCGCAGACTACGGGGTCAAGAGTAAATCTTCGCTACCCAGCCCCCAGTGTGGACAAGAGCCCAGCCTGAAGGAATTCAAAAAGGCCTTTTTAAGCCAGGGAATACCAGGTCGTATGATGCTATTTCATGTGTGTATGAGAGGCTAAGAGAAGAGCATAGATGTGTTAATACATATGTTTAGTGTGTGAAATGTTAAGAGATATTTTATGGATAATTGATAAGATTAGGAAATGTTAATGGATAAGTTAAGGTTAAGAAGTGTTTTATAGATAAATAATGGATAAGTTGTATTAAGGTTAAGAAGTGTTTTATGAATAAGTGATAAGTTAGATTAAGGTTATGAATTGGTTTTATGTATTAGGTTTAGTAGGATTAATAATTGTGATATTGAAGTGCCTGTGTGTTGCCCATTATCAATCCCCCATGCCTATTAAGATTGTAAACCCCATTGATGCATTGGATATTGAAGTTGCTAGTAAAGAATCTTCTTGGTCTGGTTACTCATCACTCTCTGGGGAGAAAGGCACAGAGTCCTCATAGATATTACTCGAAAAGAACCTGGAGCTGAAGTCCCCCAACTCATAAAAGCACATTAGATATCCTGCATATCAGAAATTTACATTGCAATTTATAACAATAGCAAACTTACAGTTATGAAGCAGCGATGAAAATAATTTTATGGTTGGGGCCACCACACATGTATTAAAGATATGTACAACATTAGAAAGGATGGGAAACACTGCTTTAGGGTTTAAAAAAAAAAGCTCAAATATTTTTCCCACAGTTGGTGTAGTGAGCCGGATAGGATCGCCATTACAAGATGGCACCACATCCTGTCTTGTTGGTTATAAACAACCCCGTATTTGGCTATGCCTTTGAGAGCTGCGTGTCCCCCGCTTCCCACATGCGCAGTGAATAAGGGTCCCTGGGCCTATCTTGATGCAGTCTGGTGTCAGCTGATGGTGGCAGCCAATTACAGGGCGACCCATGTGCCAATTCCCTATGTAAGCAGCCGTCATTGTGCCCCCGGCTCTCTCGCCTCTCTCGCATCCCTCTCGTCTCTCGCCTGTCTCTCACCTCTCTCGCCTCTCTCTCTCTCCTGCTCTCTCATTTCCTGCCCCCCTTCGCTTCATGCTCTCCCTCTCGCTTCTCTCCCCTTCGCTTCATGTTCTCTCTCAACCAAGTGCACTCCAGTAAAGCGTGATCTGAGAAGAATCCTTGTGTGGTGGTGTTTCTTCCTCGCCAGTCAAGAAGCCCGCTGCAAGTTGGTATTTCTATAATCACCCAGGCAGCAGGCAAGCCAGTTTGGTTCTACTGTTGACTTTCAATTCCTTTTCCTCATGTGTAAAACATGAGAGCATGGCTAAGAAACTTCTGTTTTCTCCACTTTTCACATTATGCAACTATTTTTTTCTTTTTCCATTAAAAAATTTACACTTCCTCCCCTCCTCCCATTTCCCTCCCATTCCTCCACTCCTCCTCCTCTCTCCCCTCTCTCCTTAAGAGAGGGCAGAGTACCCTGCCCTGTGGGAAGTCCAAGGCCCTCCCCTCCATCCAGGCCTAGGAAGGTGTGCATCCAAATAGACTAGGGTCCCAAAAAGCCAGTACATGCAGTAGAAACAGGTCCCAGTGCCATTATTGATGGCTTCTCAGTCTCCCCCCATTGGCAGCCACATTCAGAGAGTTTGGTTTGATCACATGCTCGTTCAGTTCTGGTCCAGCTGGATTTGGTGCATTTGTGAAAAAGACCAAATCAAACCTGTTTCACATTGACTGTTGATTCCAAACCCCCAGGCCATAGATTTGGATAGGTTTTCGGAGGAAGAGTGGAGACTGAACCGAGGGCATGATTTTCGGGAAGCACATTCTCTACTGTTGAGCAAATCTCCAAATCCTGTGTTTGGTTGCTTTCTGAGGAAAATCGGTGGTGGGGGTAGTGGGGTATGGGTGTAAAACTTGGGGAAAGGAATATAGAGAAAGGGTACTGTCAAAGCAGGGAGTTGTGCAGTGTTAAACTAAGTGCTAACTGCAGCACACCACTGATAGGTTTTCATCATCATAGGAACTTTTTTTTTTGTTACTTTGGATTTGGGGTTTGTTGTTGCTTTTGCTTTGTTTTCTTGAACTTGCTTTTAAAAACCATGATTCTATAGACCCAAAGAGTGATGAAGCTTGGCTTCCGGTCTCAATTTTGGGAGGGAATTTTGATTTCAAAAAGTTGTTCTTCCCAATAGCTATTCACTGTGATGTAAAATGATTGTCCCAAATGATCTGTATACTGCATTTTGCAATTACACTGTGAAAGATGAAAATGTATTATGAATAAGACTATGACAGTAAAAAGTCATTACTCTTTAAAAAATTTGAAATGTCTATAATTTTTCAAGGCAGTGTCAGAGATGTACTCTAGTGGGGAGGGTAGTACTTAGAAAATCTCTATAATAAAATGGAAATGATTTACACACAATGTTACTGCAGATATGCACGTAACCACTTAGGAGAAGTACCCAAGCATCTGTTTAATTCCATTGTTGCTGCTTGTTTAATATTTTGTGGATGTTTCTCAGCTCACCTGTAAAGAACTGCTTTGCTTTTGGATGACAATACCACCACAAATGGGTAGAAGGGTTCTGCTCTTATTGAAGAAGATAATAACAGTCACTTCAATGAGATAAAGTGCATTATATTTGCCTATTTGTTTGAATTTTTATTAATGCAAGGGTGTTGGCCAATATTCTGGCCATATGGTTATGTAAAAATGAAATATAAAACTACCCTATTAAAGGTTATGGTTTGAAGAATGACCCTGAGAAATTACCATGAAAATTTAAGGCCATCTGTCTTAGGGTTATAGTTCATAGTCCATCAGCCCAATAAGTCAGAGTAGAAAGCTGGAGGAAGGAACTGACACCAAGTCATGGAGAGGTGCTGCTTACTTGTTTTCTCCTTATAGCTTGCTCAGCCTGATTTCCTTTTTATTATGTATTTATTGATTTGTATTAAAAAATTTAAACGAATTACATCACTACCCTCCCTTCTATCCCTCCCATATCCTTTATCTCCAAGCCATTTCATGCACCCCTTGAATCCCTTTCAAATTCTTGTCTTCTTTTTCTTTGATTGTTATTTCCACACACACACACACACACACACACACACACACACACACACTTCAGCCTGCTCTGACTAATTAGAGGGAACTCATTCCTAGGAAAGTCCTAGTTCCCCCTCAATACTTATTAGTTGCCTTTAGTTTTTCTGTCTAGAGCTAGAACCCTGTGAGATTTCTCTCATCCATGTTTCATATGTGTGTTTATTGGTCATGTCTTGTGTAAGCAGTCAAATGACTAAGGTATCATCCATGTAGCTTTTCTGTCATTTCTAGAGTCACCATCTCACTGCAGATTTCCTGGTCTCCTGGCTATCACTATTTTTTTTTTTATCTTCTGTTCTTGTTTCTTTGGGACTTATCCCCTGGAATTGTGTTGTAGATGTATCCTTTGGGGCTGATCTACCTGCAATCCCTTAATCTCTGTTTCATAGCAAATTTTAGCTTTTCTGCAATGCCCTTCTGTTTTTTTAAATGCAAATGTTTAATAGATCTAGAAACTGTTTGAGAACTGATTTGAGTAGGTGAGCATTTCATTGAGGGAGAGCACTGATATGTCTACCTGTTTTCTTTTTGTATCAAGAACTACTAGCTCAGAGTGACACTATTCACAGGGAGCTGGGCCCTCCCACACCAATCACCAATCAAGAAATACATCAGAAGCTTGCCTACAGGCCAATTTGATGATACTTTCTCAACTAAGGTTATCTCTTCTAAAATGACTCTGGTTTGTGTCAGTTTGTCATAAAACCAGCCAGAACACCATTAGAAGAATCATGTTCAGTACTGGACAGTGGTTGGAACCAGAAGTGGTTATTCAGTTGTATGCACTGGAGGTATCTAGTCGTCCACAAGATGAGTGGCATTAGGAACTACAGCAGTGTAGAGATGAACTAAATGTGTAGGGTTAAGCCAGCCCCTTAGGGGGCAGGCTTGCCTAGGGCGAATGTTTACTTCTACAATCTGCCTGCATTTATTTACGTCGCTACATATTTGGCGCCCAGTGAGGCTTTGCGGATACCCACCCCAAATCGGAGGCCAGCGGCACCCCCCGTCCGGAGGTTTCTCTCTTCGTGCAGATTGTACCCTCTCAGCACTGCTCCTAGAAGCAGCTGAGATTCTGAGTCACGGGAAATCTACAGCCACTCAATTTTTCCTGGTGCCTGCTAGAAAGTCGGCAAACAGGACAGGAGATTTAGTCCTGGCGGTTTGGATTCGGCCCCACACCACGAGTCTGTGAGCCCCGCCCTGCCTGACAGTGGTACAAGCACCTCTGTAACAGCGTGATTAGTACACAGCTCTGCTCTGTTCCCCTCCCACCTCCGCCCTGCGCTCGGGTCATGTGACAGCAGAGGGGAGGCACTGCAGTCCCTGCGAGCCAGCTCCGCACCCGTGCGTCCCTTTGACTTGTTCACTTTGGCGGCTTTCTCTCTGTTCCCCTTCTGGCCCAATTGCTATTAATCAGCCTGGTGTCTGCTCCAATTTTTGTTTTTGAGTCATTTATTTCAGACTTAGGCCACGTGGACTCAAGTGGACTCTTTTGCCACCACTGGCAGGAACCGGTCATTGCAGGTAAAAAAATTTTTTCTTTTATAAATATAATGTCTGAAAACGTTACTATTCTAGACTTTAACAGCTTTTTTTGAGTGTACCATGTGGGAGATTTTACAAGAGGTGTCTATCACCCCACATCTATGGATATTTCTGGGATTCGTAGTTTTCTTTGGCACTATATGGTTTGATAATAGAAATATGATAAAGTCTTTAAGAGACGAATCCAGGATTCTTAAGGCAGAGGTTGAACGTTTAAAAACTATTGAGAATGACAACAATCTTCTCAAGAAGCAGTTTGAAGTTCTCCAGGAAGAGAACAGATCTTTGTTTAACATGACTCGGTTAACTGAGCAAAATTTAGAAAAGGTACAGGCTGATGTTAAGGAGAAATTCATTACTATGGAAGAAGGAACAGCTGATTTGGATTGTAAGCTCCAGCAGTCCCTTTCTGTAGGAACTGAAACATTAACTGAAAGAATCAAAACTGCTGAATGTGACAATCGAATTTTGTCTAAAGCTTATGACAGATTGGCGGAAAGATTATCAATACAAGAAGGCATGGTTTATGCCATAAAAATTATGTCCAAAGATGAGAAGTTATCTCTAATGGACAAACTTCATACCTTAGAATCCTCAATGAAGGCTTTGGAACATATTTCTGGACAGGAGATTCAGACATTGCAGAAGGCAATGATGAATAGAATTGAAAAGATTGAGGAATTTCTAAATTCTGATGAAGAAGAGCAAAGGGTAGATGGATTACATTGATAGATTTTCGTATGTTGAACCAGCCCTGCATCTCTGGGATGAAGCCTACTTGATCATAATG
>NC_022012.1:14354658-14377052 GCF_000317375.1 Microtus ochrogaster | reverse complement strand
GTTCTTGAGCACTGGTCCTAGCATAGAGCAGGGCAGGGTTGGGGAGGGGTGCTGGGGGAGCTGGGTTGTGCAAAAGAAAGACAGCCCTGCAGAAAGAGCTGGGGGAGAGGGGTTTGTGCTCTCTTCCGGGACACTCCACCCCTGGATAGCACACACTCACCCGTCCAGATGGGATTCCTCAGCAACTTGTAGTAGTAGGAGATTTTAACACTCCTCTCTCACTGATGGACAGTTAAACCAGACAGAAACTTAACAGAGAAATAAGAGAACTAATAGATGTAATGAATCAAATGGTCTTAGACACCTATAGAACATTCCACCCAACAGAAAAGAATTTAGTTCTACTCAGCCCCTCATGGAACCTTCACCCAAACAGAAAAGAAAATACAGTCTTCTCAGCACCTCTTGGAACCTTCTCTAAAGTTGATCACATACTTAGTAACAACGCAAACATCCACAGACACAAAAAAAATGGAGTAACCCTCTGTGTCTTATCAGATCATCATGGAGTAAAATTAGAATTTAACAACAATACTATCCCCAGAAAGCCTACAAACTCATGGAAACTTAACAGTCAACTACTGAACCACCCCTGGGAAAAGGAGAAAATAAATAAGGAAATTAAAGTCTTCCTTGAATTCAACAAAAATGAAGACACAACATATCCAAACCTATGGGACACTATGAAAGCCATGCTAAGAGGAAAGTTCATAGCAATAAGTGTCCACATAAAGAAAACCGAGAAAGCTCACATTAGAGATTTAACAGCACACTTGAAAAGCTCTAGAAAAAAAAAAGTAGACTCACTGACGAGGAGTAGAAGTCTGAAAATAACCAAACTGAGGGCTAAAATCAACAAAATTGAAACAGAAAACAATCAAAAGAATCAATGAAACAAAGAGCTGGTTCTTTGAGAAAATCAAAAAGATTGAAAAACCTTTATCCAAACGTATCAAAAGGCAGAGTGAGAACATCCAAATTAACAAAATCTGAAATGAAAAGGGCAACAACAGACAATGAGGAAATTCAGAGTATCATTAGGTCTTACTACAAGACTCTATACTCCACAAAACTGGAAGATGTAAAAACGTAAAAGAAGTGGACAATTTTTTTAGGTAGATACCACATACCTAAGTTAAATCAAGACCAGGTGAGCAATTCAAAAGGCCTATAAGCTGTAAGGAAAAGAAAGCTGTCATCAAAAACCTTCAAAGCCCCTCTCCTCACCAAAGCCCAGGGCTGGATGGTTTTAGTGCAGAATTCTACCAGAACTTCCAGGAAGAGTTAACACCCATACTCCTCAAAATGCTTCACATAATAGAAACAGAAGGGTCATTGCCAAACTCTTTTTGTAAGGCTACAGTTACCCTGATATCAAAATAGCACAAAGATTCAAACAAGAAAGAGAATTACACACCAATATCACTCATGAACATGGATGCAAAAATTCTCAACCAAGAACACATCAAAAAATCATCCATCATGATCAAGTAGGCTTCATTCCAGAGATACAGGGCAGGATACATATGAAAATCTATCAATGTAATTCATCATATAAATAAACTGAAAAAAACCCCATATGATCATTTTATTAGATGCTGAAAAAGTAATTGACAAAATTCAACACCCTTTCATGATAAAAGTCTTGGAGAGATTGGAAACACAAGGATCATATATAAATATAATAAAAGCAATATACAGCAAGCCAACAGCTAAAATTACATTAAATGGAGAGAAACTCAAAGCAATTCCACTAAAATTAGGAACAAGACAAGGCTGTCCACTCCCTCCATATCGCTTCAACATAGTGCTTGAAGTTCTAGCAATATGACAACATAAGGAGATCAAGGGAATTCAAATCAGAAAGGAAGAAGTCAAACTTTCTTTTTTCACAGATGATATGATAGTGTACATAAGTGAACCCCAAAAACTCTACCAGAGAACTCCTAGGCTGATAAATACCTTCAGTGATGTGGCAGGATACAAGTCAACTAAAAAAATCAGTAGCCCTCCTATACACAAAAGATAAAGAAGCTGAGACAGAAATCAGAGAAACGTGACCTTTTATAATAGCTACAAATAACATACAATATCTTAGGGTAACACTAACCAAGGAAGTGAAATACCTACTTGACAAGAACTTTGAGTCTTTGAAGAAAAATATTAATGAAGACACCAGAAAATGGATAGATCTCCCAAGCTCTTGGATAGGAAGGATCAACATTTATAAAATGGTAATCATACTAAAAACAATGTATAGATTCAACGTAATCCCCATCAAAATCCCAACACAATTCTTCACAGACCTTGTAAGAACAATAATCAACTTTATATGGAATGACAAAAAAAAAAAACCTCAAGATAGACAAAAACATCCTATACAATAAAGGAACTTCTGGAGGCATTACCATCCCTGCCATCAAGCTCTATTACAGAGCCACAGCAATGAAAACTGCTTGTTATTTGCATAAAAAAAGAGATATTGACCAATGGAATCAAATTGAAGACCCAGATATTAATCCATACACCTATGAACACCTGATTTTTGACAAAGAAGCTAAAATTATACAATGGAAAAAAAGAAAGCATCTTCAACAAATGGTGCTAGCATAACTGGATGTCAACCTGTAGAAGAGTGAAAATAGATCCATATCTATCACCATGCACAAAACTCAAGACCAAATGGATTAAAGACCTCAATATAAATCTGACCACACTGAACCTGATAGAAGAGTAAGTGCTATGTAGCCTTCAATGCATGGGCACAGGAGACCACTTCCTAGATATGACCCCAGCAGCACAGAAAATAAGAGCAACAATGAATAAATGGGACCTCCTAAAACTGAGAAGCTTCTATAAAGCAAAGGACACAGTCAATAAGACAAAAAGGCAACCTACTGAATGGGAAAAGATCTTCACAAACCCCACATCAGACAAAAGACTGATCTCCAAAATATATAAAGAACTCAAGAAATTAGACATTAAAATTCTAATTAACTCAATTAAAAATGGTGTTCTGAACTTAACAGAGAATTCACAACAAAAGAATTTCAAATGGCCAAAAGATACTTAAGGACATGTTCAACTTTCTTAGCTATCAGGCAAAGGCAAATCAATACAAATCTGAGATATCATCTTACACCTATCAGAATGGCCAAGATAAAAACACCAGTGATAGTTTATGCTGGAGAGGATGTGGAATAAGAGAAACACTCACCCATTGTTGGTGGGAATGCAAAATTGTGCAACCGCTTTGGAAATCAGTGGTGCGGTTTCTCAGAAAATTGGAAGTCAACCTACCTCAGGATCCAGAAATACCACTCTTTGGAATATACACAAAAGATTCTCAATCATACCACAAAAGCATCTGTTTATAGCATCTGTTCATAGCAGCATTATTTGTAATAATCAGAACCTGGAAACAACTTAGATGCCCCTCAACAGAAGAATGGATAAAGAAACTGTGGCACATTTACACATTAGATTATTACTCAGTGGTAAAAGAACAATGACATCTTGATTTTGCATGCAAATGGATGGAATTAGAAAACACTATCCTGGTGAGGTATCCCAGACCCAAAAATTTGAATATAGTATGTACTCACTCATAAATGGATACTAGCCATAAACAAAGGGCATTGAGCTTATTGTTTATAATCCTAGAGAAGCTAAGTAATAAGGTGAACCCAAAGAAAAACATATAGACCCGCTGGAAACTGACAAAATTACCTGACAAAATTTGGAGCATGGGGCAGGGGTAGGTGGAAGGGGAGAAGGAGAAGATTGAGGAGAACTTGAGGAAACAGGATAGTCGAAATGGAGGAAAGACAGATAGATATGAGAGGAAGGAAAGAGATATCTTGACTGAAGTAGCCATTATGGGGTTACCAAGAAACCTGGCTCTAGAAAAATTTCAAGGAATCCAAAAGGATGACGAAGCAATAGAGGAGAGGTAGAGGAGAGGGTGCCTGAACTGGCCTTGTCCTGTAGTCTGACTGATGATTATCTTAAATATCACCATAGAATCTTCTTCCAACAACAGATGGAAACAGAGGCAGAGAACCACATCAGAGGGCTGGACTGAGCTCTCAAGGTCCAGTTGAAGAGTGGAAGGAGTGAGAATATAAGCAAGGAGGTCAAGACCATGAGGGTTTCACCCACTGAGACAGTTTGCCTGAGCTAATGGGAGCTCACCAACTCCAACTGTATTGGGATTGAATGAGCATGGGATCAAATTAGTTTCTCTGAATGTGTTTGTCAGTTGGAGCATACTGAGAGGCCACTGACAGTGGCATGGGATTTGTCTCTACTGCATGCAGATGTATACCTTGCTCAACTTAGATGTAGTAGGGAGGGCCTTGGACTTTCCATAGGGCAGGGTGCCTTGTCTTCTCTTAGCATTGGAGGGGGGATGGGTGGGAGAATGTGTGGAGGGAGTGTGAGGAGTGAAGGGAGTGGGAATTTGGATTGGCATTTTTTTAAAAGTAATAAAATAATAAAAAAGAAACAAGACTTAGGAAGATTTATAAATGAAAATAAGAATACCAGACACAAACATAGGAATTTAGACAAGAACCTTCCTTGCCACTGCATGATGAAACTGAAGAGAATGGCCCAAGGTTGTTAAAAAACCAACCTTTGTTTGTCCAGTAACTATAGAAGAACTACCAGGTGATGGTAGACAACCATAATGTTACCAAAACATTAAATGGAATCCTATAGAAATACAAGATTTGAGAAGATTTAAAGAAGCAATTATTTCCTGTGGTATGCATTTACTCTCTGTGAAGCAGGTATTAAATTTATGAGCATCTCAGAACAGAACTATCCTCCAAGACTGGAATGGTTTGGAAACAGCAATATTGGAAGCTGGTCCTCAGTTACAATGGTGAACATAGTGGAAAGAGGAAGCCAGGGCCATGGAACAATGAAATAGTGCTAGAGGTATTAATGTTTTCCCAAATCAGTTTATAGATAAAGGACAGTATGCTGAATTACAAAGGCAGATTGAATTTGATTTTCACACTTTGCCACTATGTTGTTTAGCAGCTTTAAAGCATGCTTCGAAAAGGTTGAAGAATCAAGAAAGAGGTCTGAGCCATTTACTAAAATTATACAAGGCCCCAAGGAGGACTTCACTGATTCTTTGCAAGAATTGAATTCTCAACACAAGAAACACAAATGGCCAAAAGATATAGAAAGAATTGCTCAACATCCTTAGCCAACTGTGAAAGAAATGACATGATGAAATTTGCATGCAACTGGATTGAACTAGAAAAAAGAATTCTGAGTGTGGTAACTCAGACTCAGAAAGACTGTACTCACTTGTAAGTGGATATTAGATCTAAAGCAAAGGATAGCCAGACTATAATCCACAGCTCCACAGAAGCTAGAGCCTTCTTCCAGTAGCTGACAGAACCCGATGCAGAGATCCATAACGAAGCACCAGGCTGAACTCCAGGAATCCAGTCAAAGAAAGGGAGGGGACATACATGAATAATGGGGATCAAGATGATAAAAAAAAATCTACAGGAACAGCTGAACCAAGCCTGTAGAAACTCATGAACTCTGAATGGACAGCTGTGGAGCCTCCATGGGGCCAAACTAATTCCTCCACATGTGGGAGACAGTTGTGGAGTTTGGGCTATTTATGGGGCCCATGGCAGTAGAACCAGGATCTTGTACATCAGATAGCTGGTTAGACTCTATTCTCTATGGTGGAATGCCATGCTCAGACTTAATGCAGAGCGGAGGGACTTGGTCCTGCCCCAACTTAAAGTGGCAAATTGTATCAACTCCCCATGGGAGCCCTTATCTGTTGAGAGGAGTAGATGGGGGCATGGGCTGGGGGAAGGCAAAGGGAGTAGGAGGTAGGGTGGGAGGGAGAATTTTGGTTGGAATGTAAAATGAAATTTAAAAAATAAATTAACTAAAAATACAATCTCATTAAAATAAATTACTTAATATAATCTCAGAAATAAACAGCAGTAAGAAAATTACATTTAGGTATTGGAGAGATGGTTTAATGGTTAAGAATACCATCTTCTTTTTTCAGATAGCTGAAGCACAATTAATAAAAACTCAGAGAGAGAAATTGGGGTTCAACCTGAAGGTCTGAAAAGCAAAGCAGCCAGCCACTGGCTCTTACCCTGACATTAGTGTGAAATGCCAATCCTGCCTCCTATTATCTCAGAATGAGACTGTGTGTTGAGAGCTGTTTCCTCCTGTTTTATAATCCTCTCTAGGACTGGGATTAAAGGCATGAACCATTGTAATTAAAGGCATGCACCACTCAATTTCTATGGCAACTAGTGTGGCTACTGGGATTAAAGGTGCATGTCATTGTGGTTATTGGGATTAAAAATGTGTGTTATCATAACCTGGTCTGGAAGGCTGACCAATGGGATTGTTTTACTCTCAGATCTTCAGGCAGTCTTTCTTTAATAAAATACAATTGAAATGCCACTATAGATAACCTAGATTTAATTCCCAGCATTTGGGGGCTCACAACTGTCTATTACTCTAGTTCCAGGGTTTCTCTGATTTCTGATTGCATTAGGTATGTAAGTGGTAGACAGACATACATATAGGTAAAACATACATATGCATATGCTAAAATTTACATTTATTTATAGTGTGTGTGTGTACATGAACATACCATGGTAAGCATGTGCTGGTCATAACCTTCAGGAGTTGGTTCTTTCCATTTACCATGTGGGACTTAGGGACTGAACTCAGGTTATTAGACTCAGTAGCAGTTATCTGTATTCACTGATTCATCTCACTGCCCTTATTTATTTTATTCTTTTGAGAAAGAGGTTTATTATGTAGCCTTGACCTCTTGATCCTTCTGCCCCCTCCTCCTATGTGCTGAGATTACAGGCAAGTAGTGCCATGCCAAGCTACTATAGTGGGAGCAGCGGGCTGCGTTCCTGCTGCCCGGCTCCCGGCCACCTGGCTAGCTTATGCCCCGAAATAACAACACACAAACTGTATTCATATAAACACTGCCTGGCCCATTATATCTAGCCTCTTTTTGGCTAATTCTCATATCTTGCTTAACCCATATTTAGTAATCTGTGAGACATCACCAGGTGGTGTCTTACTGGGAAAGATTCAGCATGTCTGACCTGGTGGCAGGATCCATGGTGTCTGGCCCAGAGAGGAGAGGCATGGCAATTGCCTCACTTCCCCCCAGCATTTTGTCTGTCTACCCCACCTATCTAAATCCTGCTCTATGAAAAAGCCAAGGCAGTTTCTTTATTAACCAATGAGAGTAACACATAGACAGATCATCATTTCCTCCATCAAGCTACTTTTTTTGTAGCTCAGTGTATTGTGTTGAGTTATTATCAACAGAAAATTGACTAATACAATATCTAAATTGTACCAATTTTCAAGAGTGACTAAAGATTCAATTGGAGGCACACTGATTACATTGTTCTACTCCTATCATGAAGGTGACTGAGATTTATATTCACCGAAATAGACTCGTGTTCTATGTGAATTTATTTTACACATATGCTTATGCCACAGTCTACATATTGCAATGTTTCACAATCGTTATAACATTCATGCAGAATTGTTTCTCATCAGTTACTTCTGAATGAGATGTGATAGGACAAATTGATGTTATGAACATGTTCCCATTGTAACTCTGAATTTTATATTAAACTTTTTGCACATTGAAAGTCAGAAAAGAGGAGTACAGATGAGTTTCCTCCTGAGAAGTGAAAGTTTGAGACTCCAAAAAGGGAACTGATGTTTTCTGTGTCCCTTTTCAATTAGTATTAACAAGTCTTCAGAGACTGAGTCAACATGAACCCATTTGGTTAATTATAAGCTCTGTGCATTGAACTCTCGAGCCTATGTAATTGTAAATAAAAAGCCAGTGTCCCTCCAGATGTTTGGTTTTTAGTCTTAGTCCACTTGGATCTGTCTTATCTTTCTCTCTCAGAGACAATATTTTTTTCATGACTGCATGCTCACATTTATCTTCTTCACAGTTCTGATGACAGAATCTTACTCTCCACCACTTACCAGCCATGGAAGAAATGATGGATCGCCATGCCTTCATCATGCCTGAGCACAGAGATGACACCATCTGGTGAGAACCTTGGGAGAAACTGGATGGAGCAGAGATTAGGGGACATTGTTGCTTTATCATTAAAGCAAAATGTTTGCAACTTGATGGTACCTGCTTGTAGTCTCAACACTTGGGAGGCAAGAGAATTGAAAATTTGAGGAAAGCTTGGGCTATGTAGTAAGAACCTATTTCAAAAAACTAAACCAGGGACTGTGAGATGGCTCCATTCATCAGAACTTGTTATCAAGTCTGATAGTCTGAATTCAATTTCAAGAACCCATGTATATTCAGAAGTGGAGAATTGACTTAACAGTGTTTTCTTCTGTGCTTGAGTTCTAGTAATTAATAATAAACAAATAAATACCAAAAGCAAACCAAGGCAAACCAAACCAAACCTAAACTAAAATAATTACAGGTAGCTAGAATAGCCAGATGAAAGGATGTCCCAAATGCAAACTTTTAACTCATAGGACAATGGTTTTTTAAAGACAATTCTTCATATTCACATGTTCAATTTAATATTTTGATACATATATTCATGTGTAAAAGAACAGATAAAGATTTATTAGCCTATCAGTCTCCCTAAACACCATTTTTGTGTGTGTTGGGAAATTTCAAGCTCTTTCTTCTAGTTCATTATAAAGTCTATAATAAATTGTTGCAGATGACTGGCTGCCTTAACTGTATGTAGACCATTTCAACTTATTGCTCACGTCTAACTGTATCTTGATGCCAATTATTTCAACTCCTGTTTTTACCTTCCTCCCTACCACTGCCAGGGCCCACACAATATATCAAGCCACATAACTGTCACCCACTTTCAGAGGGCCTAGTTTGGTTCCATATAGGTTACCCAGCTGTCAGTTTATAGTTCATGGCTCCCACTATCTGTGGTCTTCAACTGAACTCCAGGAGCTCAGCCCAGTGCTTGGGAATGGGTCATTAATCCGATTAAAGGGGAAGGCCCTTTTAGACACCCTCTCTACTATTGCTAGGAGTCTTAGCTGCTGTTATCTTTGTGGATTCCTGAGAATTTCTTTAACTTCATGTTTCTCCCTAAACCCATAGTGGCTCCATCAAGATATCTCTCTCATTGCTCTCCTCCTCCATTCCTTCCCCAACTCGATCTTCTCAATAACTCATGTCCCCATTCCCCAATCCCTCCCTTTTAACCCACTCTAATTTATCCAGGAGATCTTAACTATTCTCCTTCTTGGGGCCCTCCATGTATGTCCCTCTTAGAATTCTCCTTTTTACCTAGCTTTTCTGGGATTGTGTATTGTAGCTTGTGTATCCTTTTCTTTACATCAAATAGCCACTTATGAGTGAATATATATTGTATTTGTCTTTCTGTGTCTGGGTTACCTCACTCAAGATGGTCTTTTCTAATTCTGTCTATTTGCTTGCAAATTTCAAGATGTCATTGTTTTTTCAGCTGAGTAATACTCCATTGTGTAAATGTGTCACATTTTCTTTATCCATTTTCTTTATCCATTCTTTGGTTGATGGGCTTCTAGGTTGTTTCCAGGTTATGGCTATTACAGATAATGCTGCTATGAATATAGTTGAACACATATTCCTGTGGTATATGAGCATTTTTGTATATATGCCCAAGAGTGGTATTGCTGGGTCTTGAGGTGTATTGATACCTAATTTTCTGGAAAACCTCCATACTGATTTCCAAAGGGGCTATACAAATTTGCACTCCCACCAGCAATGGGGAAGTGTTCCCCTTACTCTACATCCTCTCCAGCATAAGCTGTCATCAGTGTTTTTTATCTTTGTCATTCTGATAGGTATAAGATTGTTGTGGGAGGTCCTTCCTCTCCTCCAGCCTATAGCCGCTGAGATAACAGCCCATTGGGGCGTGGTCTCTCTCCCTTTAAAAAAGCGGCCACTTCCCTCTCCTCTCTCTCTTCATTTCCTGCTCCTCTTCTGGCGACTAAACTCCCTTCCTGGTTGCGCAGAGGGCTGTTGTCTGGGACGGTGATCTGTAAGTTTTTCCCCCTTTAAATAAATACCACCCTATTAATCATAATTCCACACTGGTGTGGCATTGTTTGTGACTTACGCCTTTACCTGGCACCCAACGTGGGGCACGAATCCACGACCCTGAGATTAAGAGTCTCATGCTCTACTGACTGAGATAGGATGATGGGCATCGAAGAGGCTCCTTATGGAGTTTGATAGCCATTTGGGCAAGAAACTGCTCTTGCCTGGACTATTGCATAAACTGGACACAGAGAACCCGCAGAGTGAGGACTACTGAACTTGCTTAAAGGTGAGATGATCTTTTGGGGTTCCTGATTCATGAAGGAGTCTGCGAGACATTCTGCAGGACACAGCAGATAGTGACTGAACTGCCTTTGAAATTTCCTGCTTAATGGAAACATCTCTGGATACTATGGGCCTATAGGCTGAAGATGGATGCCCCGATGGTACAGAGGAACTTTGGGTGACTGTCCAGGCAGCAAAATTTCTCTGTCATTTCTAGAGTTTTGAAAGTTGCTTATTTCTTGTTTACTTAGGTAATATTATATCCTTCTGGAGTCTTTGATGCAGTTGAAGAATAGATAGATAGTTAAGTTGTTTTCCTTTGTCATGATAAAGATAAAATAGATGTAAATATTGTAATTTTTACTTGATAACTGTTTTGTTATATGTAATTTTGCTATGTTAAAGTTAAAGCCTTCCTTTTTTGTTTAAACATAAAAAGGGGAAATGATGGAGGAAGGTCATTGGTTAATTAAATAAAGAAACTGCTTGCCCCGATAGGTTAGAAAATAGGTGGGTGGAGTAAACAGAACAGAATGCTGGGAGGAAGAGGAAGTGAGCTCAGAGACACCATGATCCCCTCTCCTGGGCAGACGCGATAGCTCTGCTCTCTGAGGCAGACACACGCGATGAAGCAAGCTGCCAGGTCAGACATGCTGAATCTTTCCTGGTAAGACCGGTGCTACACAGTTTATTAGAGATAGGTTGATCGGGATATCAGAATTAGCCAGTAAGGGCTAGAGCTAATGGGCCAAGCAGTGTTTAAAAGAATACAGTTTGTGTGTTGTTATTTTGGGGCATAAGCTAGCAGGCAGCCGGGGTGCTGGGGATGCAGCCCTGCCACTCCTATTACAACATAAGATGGTATCTTAGAATTATTTTGATTTGCATTACCCTGATGGCTCAGGATTTTGAGCAATTCCATAAATGTCTTTTGGCCATTTAAGTTTCTTCTGTCAAGAATTCTGTTTGGATCTGTACCCCATTTTTCAACTGTATTATTTGGTATTTTGGTGTCTATTTCTTTAGTTCTTTATATATGTTGGAGATCAGCCTTCTGTCAGCCGTGGGGTTAGTGAGGATCTTTTCCCATTCCATAGGCTGCCGTTTTATCCTGTTGAATTTATCCTTTGCCCTGTTGAAGTTTCTCAGTTTCTGGAGATCCCATTTATTGATTGTTGCTTTCAGAGTCTGTGCTACTGGTGTTATATTTAGGAAGAGGTCTCTTGTGCCCATTTTAAAAGGGTGCATCCCACTTTCTCTTCTATGAGGTTCAGTGTGGTTGGTTTTATGTTGAGGTCTTTGATTCATTTGGACTTGAGTTTTGTGCATGGGGATAGATATGGATCTATTTGCATTTTTCTACATGTTGAGAACCATTATGGCAGCACCATTTGTTAAAGATGATTTCGTTTTTTTCCATTGTACACTTTTGGTTTCTTCATAAAAAATGAGGTGTTCATAGGTGTGTGGATTAGTATTAGGGTCTTTAATTTAATCCCATTGATCTATGTGTCTGTTTTTATGCCACACCAAGCTTTTTTTCCTATTACTGTAGCTCTATAGTATAGCTTGATGTCAAGGATGGTGATGCCTCTGTAAGTTCCTTTATAGTACAGAATTTTTTTTCACTATCCTGGGTTTTTTGTTTTTCCATATGCAGTTGACTATTGTTCTTTTGAGTCTATGAAGCATTTTGTTGGGATTTTGATGGGGATTGCATTGATCTGTGTATTGCTTTTGGTAATATTGCTATTTTTATTGTGTTATTCCTACCTATCCAAGAGCATGAGAGATCTTGTCATTTTCTAATATCTTCTTCAACTTCTTTCTTCAAAGATTTAAAATTTCTTGTCATATAGGTTTGGTTATAGACACTCCAAGATATTTTGTGTTATTTGTGGCTATTGTAAAGGATGATGTTTCTCTGATTTCTTTCTCAGCCCATTTATCATTTGTATACAGGGAGACTACTGATTCTTTTTGCATTAGTCTTATATTCTGCCACATTACTGTAGGTGTTTACCAGCTGTAGGAGTCCATGGTAGAAATTTTGTGGTCATGTATGTATATTATCATAACATATACAAATAGTGAAAGTTTGATTTCTTTTCTTCAAATTCATATCCCCTTGATTTGCTTTCTTGTCTTATTGCTCTAGCTAGAACTCCTAGTACTTTATTGAATAGATATAAAGAGAGTGCAGGAGGGCCCGCTTGTTTGTCCTAGCTGCCCAGCTAGCTTAGCTCTGAAATAACCACAGAGAAACTGTATTAATTAAAACACTGCTTGGCCCATTAGTTCTAACTTCTTATTGATTAACTCTTACATTAATTTAACCCATTTCTATTAATCTGTATTATTGCCACATGGCAGTGGCTTACCAGGAAAGATTTGGCATGTCTGTCTGTGGTGGCTCCATGGTGTCTTTCTCTCACTACTCTGCCTCTCTTCCTCCCAGCATTCAGATCTGTCTTCCCTACCTACCTAAGTTCTGCCCTATCATCTAGGCCAAGGCAGTTTCTTTATTCATTAACCAATGAAAACAACACACAAACAGAAGGACCTCCTACACCAGTGGAGAGCCTTGTCTTGTTCCTTATTTTAGTGGTATTGTTTGAGCTTCTATTCATTTAGTTTGATGTTGGCTATTGGCTTGCTGTATATTGCTTTTATTATGTTTAGGAATGCTCCTTGTATCCCTGATATTTCTAAGACATTTATCATGAAAGGGTATTGGATTTTTTGAAAGGCTTTTTCAGCATCTAATGAGATAACAATGTGTTTTTTTTTTCTTTCAGTTTTTTTATATGGTGGATTGCATTGATAGATTTTCTTACGTTGAGTCATTCCTGTATCTCTGGGATGAAGGCTACTTGATCATGGTGGATGATTTTCCTGATGTGTTCTTGGATTCAGTTTGCTAGTATTTTATTGAGTATTTTTGGTTCATGAGGGAGATTGGTCTGTAATTCTCTTTCTTAGTTGCATCTTTGGTGGGTGGTTTTGGTATCAGGGTAACTCTTGCCTCATAAAAGTTTGACAATGTTCCTTCTGTTTCTAAGGTGTGGACAAATTTGAGGAGTATTTGTATTAATTTTTCTTTGAAATTCTGATAGAATTCTGCACGGAAACCATCTAATCCTGGGCTTTCTTTTATTTGTTTTTTTTTTTGGTTGGGAGACTTTTAATGACAGTTTTTATTTTCTTAGAGGCTATAGGTCTATTTAAATTGTTTATTTATTCTTGAATTAATTTTGGTATGTGGTACCTATCCAGAAAATTGTTCATCTCCTTTAAATTTTCCAATTTTGTGGAGTACAGGTTTTGATGTATGACCTGATGATTCTCCATATTTCCTCCATGTCTGTTGTTATGGCCCCCTTTTCATTTCTGATTTTGCTAATTTTCATATTCTCTCGCTGCTATTTGGTTACTTTGGATAAGGGTTTGTCTATCTTGTTCATTTTCTCAAAAAACCAATTCTTTGGCTTTGATTTATTCCCTCCCTCCTTTCTTTCTTTCTTTCTTTCTTTCTTTCTTTCTTTCTTTCTTTCTTCCTTTCTTTCTCTCTTGATTTTTAACCCCCAATTTGATTATATCCTGGCATCTACTCTTCCTGGATGAGTTTGCCTTTTTTTTTTGTTCTAGAGTTTTCAGGTGTACTGTTAAGTTGCTAGTTTGAGATTTCCCCAGGTTCTTTATGTAATCACTTAGTGGTATGGACTTTCCTCTTAGGACTTTCAAAGCGCCCCGTAAGTTTGGGTATGTTGTGCCTTCATTTTCATTGAATTCTAGGAAGCCTTTAATTTCTCCCTTGACCCAGGGAGCATTGTTCAATTTTCACATAATTATTGGCTTTCTGCAATTAGTCTTGTTGTTGAATTCTAGCTTCAATCTATTGTGGTCTGATTAGATACTGGGGTTATTTCATTTTTCGTGTGTCTGTTGAGGTTTTCTTTGTTATTGGGTATGTGATAAATTTTTGAGACAGTTCCAAGAGGTACTGAGAAGAAGGCATTTTTTTTTTGTGTGTGTTTGGGTGGAATATTTTATAGATGTCTGTTAAACCCATTTGAGTCATAACTTCTGTTAATTCCCTTATTTATCTGTTAAGCTTCTGTTTGGTAGTCCTGTCCAGTGGTGTGAGTAGGGTATTGAAGTTTCCTACTATTAATGTGTGGAGTTTGATGTGTGATTTGAGCTTTAGTAATGTTTCTTTTATAAATGTGGGTGTCCTTGTATTTGGGGAATAGATGTTCAGGATTGAGATTTCATCTTGATGGATTTTTCCTGTGATGAATATGATATATCCTTCTTCATCTCTTTTGATTAATTTTAGTTCAAAATCTATTTTGTTAGATATTAGGATGGCTTCACTAGCTTGTTTCTTTTCTTTTTTTTTTTTTTTTGGTTTTTCGAGACAGGGTTTCTCTGTGGCTTTGGAGCCTGTCCTGGAACTAGCTCTGTAGACCAGGCTGGTCTCAAACTCACAGAGATCCGCCTGCCTCTGCCTCCCGAGTGCTGGGATTAAAGGCGTGCGCCACCATCGCCCGGCTGCTTGTTTCTTTTTTTCACTAGCTTGTTTCTTAGGTCTATTTGATTGGAGAATCTTTTCTTAACCCTTTGCTCCAAAATAATGTCTGTCTTTGAAGTTGAGGTGTGTTTCTTGTATGCAATAGAAGGTAGATCCTGTTTTCATATCCATTCTTTTTATCTGTGTCTTTTTACAGGTGATTTAATACAATTGATATTAAGAGATATTAATGACCAGTGATTGTTAGTACCTGCTATTTTTGGTTTTGTTGTTGTTGGTATTGTGTGATTGTTTTCTTTCTTTGGGTTTTGCTGGTGTGGGATTATCTATTGCATGTACTTTTGTGGGTATGGTTAGTTTCCTTGAATTTGAATTTTTCTTCTAGTACTTTGTGTAGGGCTGGATTTGTGGATAGGTATTCTTTAAATCTGGTTTTGTCATGGAACATATTGTTTTCTCCATCTATGACAATTGAAAACTTTGCTGGGTATAGTAGTCTGGGCTGGTATCCATGGTCTAAGCAGCATGGCTAGAATTAATTAAAATTGTGGCTTTGGTAGCTGGCTCCACTCCATTCCTTAGCTTTTTGAGAGTCTAGTTTCATAGTGGAGGTATTATCAGGAGCCATATTTACTTTCAAAACTCTGTAAAGTTTCTAGGTCTATGCCACCACCAAGAAACCTGATGTCAGCTGCTCATTAATCTTGGTGGCAGAGAGAGATGGGGGAGGGGGATGGAGAACGGGGGAGGGAAATGGAGGAGGGGAGGAGGTAGAAATTTTTAAGTAAAAATAAAAATAAAAAAAAAGAGCTATGAGGTTTTTGTTGCTAACACTGAGTCAGGAAGCCTATCTAAAGGAGCTGCACCTCTGCTTACTGCCAGTAAATAGAGCCTACTGGGGAAAAGATGGTTTCCAAGAAGCCGCACTTGACTCTGTTCTTGTCTGGCTAGAATTCTTTTTTAAAAAAGTTTTCTCAGGCTTTATGTGGAAATTATTGCCAAACATTTGGGTGCCATTTGTAGATGGAAGTTTCTGCCCTGCCTGATCCCACAGCTGTTCAGTCACAAAGAAACACATGGATAAATAAGATCAACTTTCTGTTACCTAATAATGTCGCTCACCAAGGCATAGGTACAAAATCTGTCTCTAAGAAGTCATTTTCTCAAGTGGGAGGGTAGTGTTTATCACTATATTCCTTTTCTTCTCTGGCTATATGGGATGCCCTAATATTTTTCCCTTAAGAATTTTCCATATAATATATTCTGATCATGGTTTTCCTTCACCCAATTCCTCATAGATTTCTCCACCTCCCTCCCCACCTACTCAATTTCATATCATTACTTTCTTTCTCTCTTTAGGAAACAAACAGGTAAATAAAACTAGACCAGAATTTAAAAATCCACAACACACACACACACACACACACACACACACACACACACACACCATAAAACACAAATTGGAAACCATAGTTTATAAACAAAAGAGCAAAAAGATGGAAAATGCCCAAAGTGATATGACACAAAAGTCTCCAATATTATGATTGATTTTGTTTTGTGTTGGCCATCTACTGCTGAGCATGGGCTCTACCCTTAAGTGTGGTTAATATACCCAGTGAGACTACACTGTAGAAAACTAATATTTTTTAAATATTAAATGACTTTTATTTATGCATTTATTGAGATATCTCTTCTGAATTTTTATTAAAAGTTTAATATAATGCTCCCATTAATTTTGAGAATTTCATACATGCATGTAATATATTTTGATCATATCCATTTGTGTTAGTTTGAATGAAAATGGCCACCATTAGGCTCATAGAGAGTGGCACTATTGGGAAGTGGGGCCTTGTTGGAGTGTGTCACCAGGGGTGGGCTTTGAGGCTTTGAAACTCAACCTAGGCCCAGTGGCTCACTCTTCTTTCCTGCTGCCCGAGGATCTAGATGTAGAACTCTTAGCTACTTTTCCAACACCATGTTTGCCTGCATGCCAGCATGCTTCCCATCATGATGACACTGGAATTAACCACTGAACTGTAAGCCAGCGCACAGTTGAATGTTTTCTATTATTAAGAGTTGCCACGGTCATAGTGTCTCTTCACAGCAATAGAAACTCTAAGTTAACCTCTGTTGCTGCTTCTTCTAATTCCTTTCAGATCTAACACTACCTCTCTACAATCCTACCTTAACTTGATATCCTTGTTTTATATCTTTTCTTGTTAATAACCCAACATGTCCAATGTATGGGTATTGGGTCATTTACTAGAGTATGATTAAACAACCAGGGCCCATACTTGTCTTATTTAGTGTTTCTATTACTGGAGAAAAGACAATAGCCAAAAGAAACTTGGGGAGGGAAGTGTTTATTCTACTTTATAGCTTATAGGCCATCACTGAGGAAAGTCAGGGAAGGAGTTTGGACCTGGGAACTGAAGCAAGCAAGATGCTATGGAGGGATGTTGCTTACTAGTTTACTTCTCACAGTTTACTCACACTACTTCCTTATGAAACACTGGACCACCATCCTAGGGGTAACACTACCCCCACTGTGGACTGGGCTCTCCCATATCAATTATTAATCAAGAAAAACTCATATAGACTTGCCAGGTATTTTCTCAATTGATGTTCCCTTCTCCCAAATGACTTGAATTCATGCTAAGTTGACATAAAATCTAGTTAATAGAATACCCTTGAAGAAGCCTTGTCCAGTCTCAGTATGAGGTCTTTCCCTGGTCTTATTGAATCCTGTTCTGTCTTGTTTGGCTGTCATCTTTTAGAGGCCTGATCTTTTCTTGAAAGGAAACATACAGAGAGTGAACCTGGGAGAGAGGGAAGGTGTGGTAGAGCTAGGCAGAGTGGAGGGAATGAAAACTGTGGCTGGGATGTATTGCATGAGAGAAGAGCCTGTTTTCAATAAAAAGAGAGAAAACTGACTTTCTCTCTTCCAGAAGCAAGCGACTATCAATAACTTCTTAGCTTGGATTAAGGAGGAAGTCCTTGAGTCCCTGTTTCTTCTATGTTGAAATTTCAACTCTCTTGATTTTATACAGACAGCTGCAGTTGTTATGAGTTCATGAGTGCAGTGGTTCTGCCGTGTTCAGAAGACACTGTTTTAGTTTGGTTCTCACCTATCCCTGGCTATTACAATCTTTTTGCTCCCTCTTCTGTAATGGTCCCTGACCCTTGGGGAAGTGATGTGATGCAGATGTCTCATTTGTGGCTGAGAACACTGCAGAAACTTATTCTCTGCATTTCAATCACGTGTGAATTTTTGTCTTAACCACCATCCTCTCCACAAAAAGTTCTTTGATAAAGGTCTGAGAGCTTCACTAATCTATGGGCATTGAGATACAAATTTAGAGGATAATTTGTTACCATGCCCATTTTACAAAATACTGCTAATAGGTTCACTTTTGGGGTCTGTGAGCTCTGCAACAATGGGGTTGTGGCCAGATTTCTAGTACAAGACATATGTTTTTTTTCCTTGTGAAGAAGACCTTAAATCCAAGCAGAAACTCACTGATTTACTTCCACAACATTTGCCCCACAGCATTATTGTAGCTTATAGGATTCACAGCTGAGTAAGACTGTTGATGACATTCCCCTCCCACAGCAGCCTGCATAACTCCATCCTGGATTATACAAGATAGCCAGTAGGGAGAAATCTTCTTGGCCAGTGCCACCCTGATTTCCCCATGTCTTGAGACCAAATTGCATGGTATCTTCAGCAACAAGATGGCCACGCATTTAGTGAATGTTTTTCCATTAGGGATCAGAGTCAAGACACAAAAATGATAAAAATCTATGGAGATAGCTGATATATAAAATATTTTCTGATTATGAATTTTGACTTTAAGTTAAAATCTATATAATATAGTTAAACAATTATACCGTTTAGCATTCTATGTTCAGGAAATTCTTTTTAAAATTAATTCTTGTTTGCTTATAGATGTGCTGAAGTAGATAATGTACATGGAAACACCTACAGAAAAAATAATATAAACATTATCTCAGTGCTGATAGTTATCACTTTTATTTTCATATTTATAATAATATCAGACAAATTATATGAGTTGAGAGAATGAACTTTTTCATAAAGCTTGGATTGGTGTAAATTTGAACAAAGGTAGATGAATAGAATTTGTTATATGGAAAAAAATTGTGGCATCTAACTTTCTTTGTGACATCCAGGCTCATTCCTATTATATTCCACTCTTGGACTCTAAATGAACAATGTGTCAATGTTTGTATTGAAGGTTCCCATATCCTAAATATTTAATATTGTTTTAATATTAAAACTATAAACACACCATATTCAATAAAGACCATGGACTGAGTCAGGACCCATTTTAGTTCTTGTTAAAGAATATCAGATGCTTTGCAAATATTACTTTTATTTCACAGTTAGAGAATGAAGTCTTATGGGCAATGTGGCTTTTGCTATCTTATTGGTCCTGCTTAACTTCAACGCAACTTCATGAAACTTTCATCTTTCATACCTTGATGAATTTGACATTATTTTGATAATGTCTGACTAAAACTTTAATTTTGCCTTAAAATTAGTGTTTTAAAAATTTGAAACTGTTTGGCAGTGTTATACATTTGTTCAACGAGTTTATTTTACTCCCCTCTCATCTTCTTCTTCTTGCCTCTCTCCCACTAGATACTGTCTTCTCAGTTCCATCTGGGAAATTCTTGCACACATGTGCATAAAACAGGGCTGCCTCTTCCTTTTTTTGTTTTGAGACAGGCTGTCACTATTGCCTTGGATGTCCTAAAACTCACTATGTAGACCAACTGACCTCAAACTCATACAGCTCTACATGCTTCTGCCTCCCAGTTGCTGGAATTAAAGTCCTGTAACCCTAAACTCAACTTTAATCACTTTCAATATAGATAATATGACTTTCATCAGGAAAGGATATTTCTTATTGCATATCTTATCTTATGATGTGGGAATGATTTCTTATTAATAAAGAAACTGCCTAGGCCCATTTCATAGGCCAACCCTTAGGTAGGCGGAGAAAACAGAACAGGAGGCTGGGAGAAAGAAGTTGAGTCAGGGAGTCGCCATGGTTCCCGCACTCCAGGCAGATGCAGGTTAAGATCATTCCTGGTAAGCCGGCTCGTGGGCTACATAGAATAATAGAAATGGGTTAGATTAATATGTAAGAGCTAGCCAATAAGAGGCTGGAACTATTGGGGCCAGGCAGTGTTTAAAAGAATACAGTTTCCATGTAATTATTTCGGGTATTAAGCTAGCCATGTGGGCAGCCGGGTGCTGGGGACGCAGCCCCGCTGCTCTTATTTCAACAATCTTAAAAGAATTATTTCCTGTGGTTACAGTTTTGTAGGTAAGGATTTTGCTATTCAAACATACTTCATTTGGGTTTCTCTAATATACATATATATTATCAAATATATATATATATCAAATAGCAAAATTATCAGTGATGAAATTTTCTAATATTAAATATATAGAAACTGAGAAATACTGAGAGCTGTTTATGACCCTGAAATTGTGTGGAATTTATCAGTATACTGTTTCCATTGAAAATTTAGAGGCGTTGTGGAATGCTGGTTTTATTATTCATTTTCTCCAATTCTCTCATTTGTTTTCAAAAGGTGTCCAAATAATATTGAAGAGAAAAATTTAACACATATCTCAGAATTCCATCTCATGGGACTCTCAGATGATCCGCAGCTGCAGCCTATTCTCTTCGGACTGTTCCTGTTCATGTATTTGGTCACAATGCTCGGAAACCTACTCATCATCCTGACAGTCAGCTCTGATTCACACCTCCACAGTCCGATGTATTTCTTCCTCTCCAACTTATCCTTGGCTGACATCAGTTTCACCTCTACCACACTACCAAAGATGATAGTGGATATCCAGACTCACAGTAGAGCCATCTCCTATTCAGGATGCCTGACTCAGATGTCCTTTTTTATGCTTTTTGGATGTTTGGATAGTCTTCTTCTAACTGTGATGGCTTACGATAGGTTTGTGGCTATCTGCCACCCTTTGCACTACCAACTTATCATGGACCCTTGTCGTTGTGGCTTGTTGGTTTTTGCATCTGTTCTCATCAGCTTTTTGGTCTCTCAGCTACATAATTCAATAGTATTACAACTTACCTACTTCAAGAGTGTGGACATTTCTCATTTCTTCTGTGATCCTTCTCAGATTCTCAGCCTTGCATGTTCTGATACTTTTACCAATAACATAGTCATGTATTTTGTTGGTGCCATCTCTGGTTTTCTTCCTATCTCTGGGATTTTCTTCTCTTACTATAGAATTTTTTCCTCTGTTCTTAAAATGCCATCTTCTAGTAGGAAGTATAAAGCCTTCTCTACCTGTGGTTCTCATCTGTCAGTTGTTTGCTTATTTTATGGGACTGGCCTTGGGGTATACCTCAGTTCAGCTGTCTCATCGTCTCCCAGGAAGGGTGCAGTGGCATCAGTACTATACACCGTCGTGACCCCCATGCTCAACCCTTTTATCTACAGCTTAAGAAACAGGGACATCAAGAGGGCCATGTGGCAACTCCTCAGAAAAACAGTCTAATCTCAGGACCTGTAGCATTCATTCTGGATCCTTTGTAAATCTGATTCACAAAATTTCTAATTCTTACAATACCCATGGAATCTTCATCTGTTTCATATTGCTTTAATAACCACATAATTGAAATCAGCTCTCTTTCATATATATTCAGAAAGGAGAAAGTCAGTAATTTTTTTCACCCTTTCATACTATATGAAAATGTTCTAACAAGCTCCTGTCATACTTAGTGGTTAGAGGTATTGAGCACTAGGAAATATATGCTTATTAAAAGCTGGGTGAAATATGTGTAATATACATTTTTTCTTATAGAAACAAGAATGGTACTTTCTACCCTTCTGTATGTGTCTCTTCAGAAATACTCTACACGTGTTTGTTTTTCTTTCTTTTGTGTGTGATCCCTGGAATGTTGACTGTGTTACAGTGGATTACTTGACTTCCAGACATATATAGGCAGTGCTATTGGTCTCAGGGTATTAAAAAAGAGAACAAAACATTGGGATAGAGTGGGGGTTGATCTAGGAGGAGTTGAATGGGACATACGGGGTTCATGTGATTAAAATATACTATATGCAGTTATGAAACTACCCCTGGACCCAGCAATACCACTCTTGGGAATATGCCCAAGAGATGCCCAATCATATGACAAAAGCATTTGTTCAACTATGTTCATAGCAGTACTATTTGTAATAGCCAGATCCTGGAAACCACCTAGATGTCCTTCAATGGAAGAATAGATGAAGAAAGTGTGGAATATATACACAGTAGAGTACTATGCTGCAGTAAAAAACAATGACTTCTCGAATTTTGCATGCAAATGGATGGAAATAGAAAACACTATCCTGAGTGAGGTATCCCAGACCCAAAAAGATGAACATGGAATGTACTCACTCATAATTGGCTTCTAGCCATAAATAAGGGTCACGGAGACTACA
>NC_022012.1:14353050-14353918 GCF_000317375.1 Microtus ochrogaster | reverse complement strand
TTTCCACAGGGCAGGGAACCCTGACTGCTCTTTGGACTGGAGAGGGAGGGGGAGAGTAGTGGGGGGAGAGAAAGAAGGGTGGGAGGAGGGGGATGGAAATGGGAGGCTGGGAGGAGGGGGAAACTTTTTTTCCTTTTCTCAATAAAAAAATTCAAAAAAAGATATTCTTAAAGAACAAAAAAGAAACATTATATATTAAAGATTTGACCTTATTCAATAGATTTATACATATTGTCTGTAAAGATGTAGGTCTTTGGCAGTCAAGCCTGTATTTATAAAATTGCCCAAAGAATTTATAACAATTACTGATGCCTATGGGGATCTTGTGAAGACCTAATTCATAGCACCTACACTGTGGCTTTCTGTAACTCCAGTTCTAGCAGATCCTGTGTAGTCTTCTGGCCTTTGTAGGTACTATATGCATTTGGAGCACATATGTACATGGAGGCAACATATATGCATAAAATAAAGATAAATAAGCACAGACCTTTAAAAGTACCAGTGCCTGTGTTTTCTATCCAGAGCTTTTGATTTACTGAAGGTGTGTGGCAGAACATGAATGGGAGGGTGTGGGGCTGAACACAGACTTGATATGCTGATGCATTTATAGTCACTTCCTTGCATGAAATGAAAATTTTGTTGTTGGTTTTAGGATTCTCCATGACACTAACACTAATTGTGAGTGTTGATTTACCACTGTTAGATTTTACATATGGCTAGTTCTTTTTTTTTTCCAGTTTTTTTTTATTGAGAAAAGGAAAAAAAAAAACAAGTTTCCGCCTCCTCCCAGCCTCCCATTTCCCTTCCCCTCCTCCCACCCTTCTCCCCCTCCCCGCACTCCTCTCTCCCTCCCTCTCCAGTCCAAAGA
>NC_022012.1:14349016-14351606 GCF_000317375.1 Microtus ochrogaster | reverse complement strand
GTGCAACCACTTTGGAAATCAGTGTTTCGGTTTCTCAGGAAGTTCTTTTTTTTTTTTTTTTTAATTGGGAAGTAATGCATTCTGGTTTTAAAATATGTTTTTCTTTCTCTACACTCCTTCTGGAATTCCCCTAATGTAAACATTTTTTTTTGCTTTCTTGTACCATATAAGCCCATTAATATATCTCTGTTTTTCTTCATTCTTTTTCATTTGCTTCACTGATTCAATGGTTTCCAGGAATCTGTGCTTAAGGTCATTGATTCATCTTTCTGCTTAGTAGAATCTATCATAAGCACTGTACTGACCATTTCAATTGGATTATTGTGTTCCTCAACTTTAAGATTGTTGTATTCTGATAATTTATATGTGATTGTACCATTTTATTCATGTATCATTTTTATAACTTTTGTCTGTGTAGCAGCCTCATTTATTAACTGCCTTTGTTCGAATCTGTTGTTGAATAAATCATATATCACTATTTTTAAAGGAAATTTGAAGAGTTGCTTTCCTATTATTTATTTATTTGTTTGGGCCATATTTCCTTGTTCCTTTGTATAGCTTGCATGTTGTTGTTGAGGTTAAAAATGTGAATTCTCAGAAGTTTTACATGTTGGCTTCATATAGGTGAAGGTTTTAAAATTTATCTTATCTATAGCCGGGCGGTGGTGGTGCACACCTGTAATCCCAGCACTCAGGAGGCAGAGGCAGGCGGATCTCTGTGAGTTCGAGGCCAGCCTGGTCTACCAAGGGAGTTCCAGGACAGGCTCCAAAGCTACAGAGAAACCCTGTCTCGAAAAACCAAAAAGAAAAAAAAGATCTTATCTAAGGATGTGTATATGTCCTTTTCTAATCAAGGAGGCTTCCCTCTCCTCTCAAGAGCCCCTTTGTCTTTTGCTTTACTCATTGTCTGTCCCAGGTACTGTATTCTCTCTGATGCTTTATAAAATGCCTTAGAAGTTTTGTCTGTGGGCCTGGTACTGTCATTTTAAGTATATTGTCATTGCTTTTAGTTCTTTAAGTCATGCAACACATCAACTAGCTCTTTAGGGACACAATGAAAGGATAAAGACAATTTAGGCAAGTATTTTGCCTTAATTATTTATTCCAAAGACAGAACCTAGGAGTTAGAAACTTTCTTCCTATTTTGTCATCTGGTTTTGGGAATGGAAGCTTTACTGGTGGGCAAATATAACAAACTTTCTTATTCACTGTGATACTGCTATTGGGTTTGTACTTCCCTGAAATGTTGATCTTTTTAAACCAGTTCATGGAGTTCTCACAAGGAAATTTGTATCTCTGAAGAGGACTGAAGTCTAGAGCTTTCTGTCATTTTGCCGCTATTTCTATGGGCAAAAGTTTGATTCATTAAACAGAGTTAATTAGCTTAAAACAGTCATACAAATTCCAAAGAAAACACATTGTGGAGGGAAATAAATTCGATAAGAAAATTAAGAACATATTGGGAACATCGGTTGAGCGTTGACATGGATTTTTTTTTTTTAGCACATTGTGACATTTTGCTGATGGGAGAAAAACCAAGGTATTTTTAAAATTTCTGAGTAAAGGGACAGGACCTGCATGGAGAGATTTGTTGAAATATATGTGCTGTACACATGAAAGTCTTTAGGTAAACCTTGGTTGAGAACACGGTGGTTTTATGGGTTGTATAATGTGGTAGTCAGGAAAGGCGTACAATGATAATCCTGAGGCACTTACAGATCATGGGTACTCATGATCATGCAAAGTTCTTTAGGTGATACAAAAGTAAACTTCATCCCATGTCTTAAGTCTTCCCAAATGTTTATCTCCTCCTCCTAGAGGTGTCTAACCAGGAGGCACATACCTAACTTTGTTCCTGAGCCTAGAACCTCAGGTCTCACTGCTCACTGAACATGAAGGTGCAAGGGAGTCTCTTTCCTTTGTTAGCCCTTATGAGCAAAGAAGATTACTTCAGAAATGTTGTGGAGCTCATCATGTACCATGGGAAGCACTGTTTCACAACCAACACGTTTATTGGACTAGGCATACTAAATTGTCCCAAAATGTACAATTTCACCAAAGGAGCCAATGAAGTTTATTAAATTGGTTATAGAAGGTCTCAAATTCTCAAATGATTGTCAGAAGGAATTCTTCTTTTTTTTAAGTTTTACTTTTTTTTTTCTAGACAGTTTCTCTGTTTAACAACTCTGGCTGTGCAGAAACCTGTTTTGTAGACCAGAGAGATCCACTTGCCTCTGCCTTTTGAGTTTTGGGATTAAAGGCGTGTGTCACCATGTCTGGCACAATTCTTAAAAATTTTATTTAGGAGATTATAACATAATCGTAACATTTATCCCTTCCCTTTCCTCCCTTCAAACCTTCCCACATATCCCTCCTTGATCATCTTCAATTTCATGGCCTCTTTTTTCATTAATTGTGATTGTATGCATACATGTATTTGTATATACTAAGTGTATGTGTGTTTGCCTGAATTTGTTTGTATACTGATGTGGGAATGATTTCTTATTAATAAAGAAACTGCCTAGACCCATTTCATAGGCCAACCCCTAGGTAGGCAGAGAAAACAGAACAGGATGCTGGGAGAAAGAAG
>NC_022012.1:14283798-14346311 GCF_000317375.1 Microtus ochrogaster | reverse complement strand
CATAAGCTAAGCTAGCCATGTGGGCGGCCGGGTGCGGGGGGGATGCAGCCCCCCCGCTCTTATTTCAACAGTATACCACATATGTACAGTGACCATGGAGGCCAGAGAGCATCAGTTCCCCTGGAACTGGAGTTATAGAAAGTGGTGAGCCACAGTGTGGGTGCTGGGAAGTGACGTTAGATCATCAGGAAGAACAGTAGTAAGTGCATTTATCTGTCGAGCCATCTCTCCAGCCCTCAAACACCTTCTTTTTCCATGTATAGTGACCAAGAATGTCTTCTACTATATCCATTTGTGTGTACCAACTATCTTTGTATCAAGAAAAGCAACCAAAATTTTGATACTCAAGACAGACTGTGTGACAAGACTGTGTGTATCTGTAATAGTAGTAACATGTTACTATTTACATATACTGTAACTTATCCATGAGAAATAACCTAATAAGTAGCAAACACAATTTTTGAAAGTGCCCAAGAACTCAGAATGAAAAGAACTTAAATCAAATATATTCTAGAGGAAGGTGATTCCTACTCCTCAGGAGAGATCAGAATCACAGAAGACATCGAAGAAATTTGATTATGGGTTGGCTGTGGTTTATTAAAGTGTCAGTGCAAGCTCTTATAGTAGAAGAGAAACCAGGGCACTTACACAACTGTAAGCCAGGAGCAATGCTCTGAGAAGTTGTTTGGGTGTCTGTAGAAAGAACCAACATCGTGAAAATCATATCCAGTTTCCAGTTTGTTTTCAGGAAGTTTGGTTGACATGGAGAATTGTGATGGAAAAACATGTTTTGAGACCTGGATAGTAATGTATTTAGACCCCACACTTCTCATAGAAGATCAAGTGGACAGCAGTGAAGATCCTCTGAAGACACTTACCTTATGTTCACGCCTCTCATTTACTGTGAATAGAACCTAGTGAGTCACTTCCAATCATGATTGGCTGAAGAAGGGAAAACCATTCCTGGAAATAGAATAAAACTAACTAGAAGACTGAAAAATAATGTTTTAGCCCTAGAGAAATTCCCAGAAATCCACAAGGATGACCCTCAACTAAGACCCTAAGCAATAGTGGAGAGGTACCTGAAGTGGCCTTGCCCTGTAGTCAGATTGTTGGCTACCTTAAATGTTATCATAGAACCTATATCCAGCAGCTGATGGAAGCAGATGGAGAGAACCACAGTGGAGCACTGGATTGAGCTCCCAAAGTCCAGTTGAAGAGAGGGAGATGTGAGAATATGAGCAAAGAGGTCAAGAACCATGATGGGGATACCCACAGAAACAGCTTTCCTGAACTAATGAAACCCTTCCAACTCTGACCTGACAATGAGGGACCCAGCTTAGGACCAAACTCCACCGTCCCCCACACCCCATTCCACTTCCATCCACTCCTCAAAGAGGGTAAAGCTTCCCATGGGGAGTCAACAAAGTCTAGCACATTGCTTTGAGGCAGGACCAAGGCCCTTCCCACTATATCTAAGGTGAGCAAGGTATTTCTCCAAAGAGAATGGGTTCCAAAAATCCAGAACAAAGAGTAGGGATAAATCCTGGTTTTACTGCCAGTGGCCCTAAAGTCTGCTCCAGCTATACAACTGTCCCCCACATTCAATGGGCCTAGTTTGGTCATCTGCAGGTTTCCCCCACTATCATTCCAGAGTCAATGAGCTCTCATTAACTCAGGTCAGCTGCTTCTGTGGGTATCACTATCATGGTCTTGACCTCTTTGCTCATATTATCACTTTTTCTCTTGGACTCTGGTTTCCAGTAGCTTGGTCCAGTGCTTTTCTCTAGATCTCTGTATCTGCTTCTATTAGTTGCTGAATGAAGGTTCTTTGATGACAATTAAGGTAGTCATCAATCTGATTACAGGGGAAGGCCAGCTTAGGCATCCTCTCCACTGTTGCTTAGACTATCAGCTGGGGTCATCCTTCTGGATTCCTGGGAATTTCCCTAGTGCCATGTTTCTCACTAGCCCTTTGGTGACTCCCTCACTTTTATTGTAAAACTGTTTAGAGGAGCTAGGAAATGGAAACAGCTTATGTGCCTGTTGATGAATGGGAAAGAGCATACAATGGGAAATGGGAAATCTGGGACAAACACAGGATGGGTTGTTTATCACCATTCTGCTATTTAAGAGAGCAAGTATGGAACTGGAAGTACGAGAAACCAAACTGAATGACATTTATACATAAAAAGCGTCTGTGGCAACTGCTCACCCCCAAAAAGTAACAGTGTGGACAGAAAGCCATCAAAGAGAACCCTTAAACATTGTGATAAGGATGCTGAGGTGTAGTTCTCCACAGTTGATGGTTTCTGACCATGGTGCAGTTGGGAAGGGCTCAGTTTTCTTTAACCGGCTCACCATGCTCCAGTGAGTATATGAGCAACACAAATTGGACATTATTCTTCTTCGTCTTCCTCTTTATCATACTCCTGTTTCTCTCCCTCTTCCTTTTTTGGAGGGGGGAGGTCACAAGGAGGACTGGGAAGTGAGTGTGATTGGGGTGCATGATGTGAAATCCCCAAATAACCTATGAAAATATTATGCTGGAAAAATTACTAGCATGAATAAGGGGAAAGAAAATGAAAATAAGACTTTTTCCTTAGAGACAAAAACCGAGAAATGGAAATAGTATATGGTGATTAGTATGATTTGCTTCTACTCTGATTTCCTGAGCAATGCAATGCATTGTCAGATGCCAAAACCCCGAGCTGAATTGAAAAATAATAGTCTTGTGGGGCACAGAGGGGGGCAGATCTCTGTGAGTTTGAGGTCAGCTTGGTCTACATACAGACTTCCAGGTCAACAAGGCATACACAGTGAAATACTATCTTGAAAAGTAAACTGAAAAAATAGATCTTAGTTTTACACAAATGTTCTATTAGCAAAAGTTGGAAGGTCTATGGGAAAGCCTTTCCTGAAATTTCCTAGCACCTTTCCCTTTTCTCTTGATTGTTAATAGTAATAAATCCCCGAAGCAGGGGATAATGTGTACCAACTGGCTAATTAGGAGCTGTGTGTGTGGAACCCCCAAGGTCACACAACTGAAGTAATTAGATAGTGCCTTCAGACTTGTAATTTGCCAGCTTCAGTCAATGTCTCTTACTTCTTTTGGACACCTTCTTTAACTTGAGCCTGTCTTGTTTTCCAGTCCTGAGCATTCAGCCTGTGGATTTGGTGAATACCATGCAGGAAGGAAGCAGTTGGTGATGCCCCTGCAGAGACCCATCCTAGTGCAGTAAGTGCACATTGAGATGCTAGAAGGGTAGAGGCACTGTCAGGAACACTGTCTTTGTCATGAAGAAATGTGGCTTTTGGGATTGAGGGGAGGATAACAGCATGCAAATATTCTGCTCTGAGGACTGAGCTGACTTTGGGGACTGGTTGGGTTCCAGGAATTCTTAGAATCTGCTCTCCTCCCACACTGATTCCCAGTCATGCTGGCATCTCCCACATATTACTAGGCAAGGCGTCTTATTTGGGCAGGAAAATTAGCATAGAGTTCTTTCAACTAGATGAAAAACCTCCTTCTGGGAGGCTTAAGACTCTATATTTCTCATTTGTGTATGTAGAATTTATGATCAGATAAAGGAGTGAATGCTATATAGAAAAATAGCAAAGGTAATCTTATAGAAAGGATATTTTCATAGGACTGACTGTATGGGATTTATACAAAATTCTAGAAAATAAAATATTTCATAAATACTTTTTAAAAGTTCATCATTACTTAATCATTTCAGGTATGTTGGTCAGTAATGCATTATATAGTCAGGGCACTTTAGAGTTATATGCACATTTGTCAAAGTGGAAGTTCGGCAGAGTCAAAGTCAGGGACTGAAGCAGTTTGAAAACAATTTATAAATTTAAATAGGCCCTAATTGTCATTGATTAATGAAAGAGAAAAATCAAAGAATTAAGCAACTCCATGAGTTAAATGGAACATAAAAAATTCTCTGGGATTATGAACTTTCAGTGATATTTTGAATCTCAAAAATGTGACCTTTAGCCTTACAGAAATTTTATAAATAGTCCATATCAAAATCTTTAGTCTTAGACTATCATATCAAGACAATTCATACATCATCTTAGTATAACATAGATATTTTAGGTAGTATCTTGATTTCCTTTAGTTAGAATTGTATTTTCTCAGCATGGGAAGGAGTTTTTAAATTATATTTTTATTATTTTGTATTTTGTATATTTTGTAATATATTGTGATCAGGGATGGTATATTTAATGATTTTCGTCTTGCAATCTCCTCCTAAGAATATCTCTATGTAAATGAGTGTAGAAAGGGATGAGTAAGTAACACAAGCCAATGGGAAATAGGTTGTATTTGTGCCTTTGTGCTATATAAAAAGGAATAAAAGTAGGAGGGGACTTGTTGATAAAAAAGATGTCATCATGGGTGAGAAATGGATTGATGGGGTAATGGGATAATATAATCATAATATATTTTATACATGTATGAAATTGTCAACAAAAATAAGTTTAAAAAGAATAGTGAGATTGTAGCAAATCGGAAACATTGCCAAAGATGTACAGTCACCTGATAATTTTGCAAGACAGAATCAGATGCTTTAGTCCAAGATACAGACACAGTGTTGATTGATGATAAGCTCCTGTCACTTTTGCTAACTATCTTTTCATTTCTAAAAGTTGTCCAAACAATATAGAACGACAAAACCTGACACGTGTCTCTGAATTCCATCTTATGAGCTTCTCTGATGATCCAGGACTGCAACCCATCCTCTTTGGACTGTTCCTCTCCATGTACTTGGTCACAGTGCTTGGGAACCTGCTTATCATCCTGGCTGTCAGCTCTGACTCCCACCTCCACACCCCCATGTACTTCTTCCTCTGCAACCTGTCCTTGGCTGACATCTGTTTCATCTCTACCACAGTTCCAAAGATGATTGTGGACATCCAAACTCACAGCAAAGAGATCATCTATGTGGGTTGCCTTACACAGATGTCATTTTTGATCCTTTTTGGATATATGGATGGCATGCTTCTGACTGTGATGGCCTATGATAGGTTTGTGGCCGTCTGTCACCCTCTGCATTACTCACTCATCATGAATCCTCGCCTCTGTGGCCTTTTAGTTTTCCTGTCTTTTTTGGTTAGTCTTATGGATTCTCAGGCACACAACTTCATTGCCTTACAAATCATCCACTTCAAAGATGTAGCAATTTCCAATTTCTTCTGTGACCCTGCACAACTCCTTAATCTTGCCTGCTTTAACACATTCATTAATAACATAGTCATGTATTTTGTTGGTGTCATCTCTGGTTCACTTCCTTTCTCTGGAATTTGCTTCTCTTACTACAAAATCATCTTCTCCATTCTGAGAATCCCATCACCAGGTGGGAGGTGGAAAGCCTTCTCCACCTGTGGCTCTCACCTGGTAGCTGTTTGCTTATTTTATGGAACAGCCGTTGGAGTATACCTTGGATCAGCTGTATCACATTCTTCCGGCAATACTGCGGTGGCCTCACTGATGTACACTGTGGTCACACCTATGCTAAATCCTTTCATCTACAGCCTGAGGAACAAGGACATGAAAAGAGCAGTGAGGAGACTCCACATCAGAACACTGCAGTTTCAGAGCCCGTGGCACCCATTTAGAGTGTGGGTTGGTAAGTGCAGCAGAGCAAAACCTCTAGACCATGCATCCTGATTCTGCAGCTACCTTGATTTTAGATTTTGATGATTTAATCCTCATTTACATTTCATAATAGAATAGTAGTTGGCAAAGTTGTGGAGTGAGAGGAAGGAAAGTTTAAAAGTATATACAATTTTGGATTAGTGAAGACAAAAATGTACTGTAGATGGATGATAGTGATGGTTACATAACAATGTGAATGAAACTGTTACCAATGAGGTAGACATAACAGTACTTAAAATGCTTATTTTTCTATCTAACTAATGTTTTGACATTACACACAATGACAAAAACCACCTAGGCATCAGAAAATCTGTGAAAGAAATGAATACTACACACGAGTTGCTCATGAGGTGAGAGGAGACCTAAATTTTCATAAATATTGATTTTATATTTTTCTTCTTCCATTATGACTAGAAAATCACTAGAAATTGAGAAAACATGGATTAAACTGAGTAATTTCAAGGTAGATTTTACAAGGTCATACAGATGTCAACATAAGCCAGCTCCTAAGTATACTAGTTCCAACCCATGGGCGCTGCTTTCTCTTCCTCCCATTGTTGTCTGAATTGGAACACTTCTAAGGCTGTACCACTCCTAAAGATGGAGCCTGAGCCCCTGGTAAGTAAAGAACATTGAACATCCTTGGTCATGATTCAGCACAGAACCACTTCAACTCATGGGTGTTGAAGGGATGGTACATAGAGGAAGGACTTCCAGGAAAACATGTTTTATTATCAACAAAGCAAATATGATCATTTGTATAGCTGGATGGAAAAATGTTGACTTGCAAAACTTCACTTTAGGAAGAGCATAATTATGTTCTTTGCTGAGATGGAAACCCTGGAATTTTTATCCAACCCTCTCTCACTAGTTCTACTTAGCACAGGTCCTCTGCACACGCTAGCAGAAAGATGAGATGTGCCCCTTTAAAGTTTCCCTCGGAACTTCACACGCTAGCAGTAAGATGTGCCCCTTTAAAGTTTCCCTCTGCACACGCTAGCAGAAAGATGATGTGCCCCTTTAAAGTTTCCCTCGGAACTTCAGAGATGTGCCCCTTTAAAGTTTCCCTCGGAACTTCACACGCTAGCAGAAAGATGTGCCCCCTTAAAGTTTCCCCCTCAACTTCAGAGGATTGTTGAAGTAATGATAAAGGGAATGCTTGTAATTGCAACCTCATGAAAGATTTATTATTTTGGTTTTGGCTCTGGAGACTGAATCTGGATAAGCACCCTGACACTGAGTTAAACTCCAGACCTGAAAGAATTCTAGATAAAAGGCTCTCTATACTCTGAGTCATATGTTCTGTCTGGTATGCATCATTTTGCATGAACAGTCTAAGTTATAATACTCATTTTTTGTTATTTTACACACAATTTTTATTGTAACGTACTCTAGGTGTTTCAGAAGGAACGAATGAAGCCATATCAAAATACAAGCCTGGTGTGGTTGTGCAGACTTTTAACCTCAACACTTAGAGGTAGAAGCCAGCAAATCTTTGTGAGTGCTAGGTCAGTCAAGGCTGTGTAGTTATACTGTATCTCAAAAAAAAAAAAAAAAGCAGAAGCAAACCAATCCCAAACTAAACCACTAAACCACAACAACAGGAATAACAGCAGCACAGGGATGTCAGAATACAGAATACCTTGCAAAGAGAATTCTGGCAGTTTGTTTCTTTATTTACTGTGTATATGTGAGGGACATATATACCACAGCGTGTATGTGGAGTTCAGAGGACAACTTGAAGGAGTCAGTATTCTCCTTTAGTCATGTGCGTTCATGACTTGAACTTAGGTTGTCACACTTGGTTGCAATCTTTACTGTCCTCCCCCCCCCCCAGATGGTTTTCCTGACAAATCAGTCATTTCAGTTACTTGACATTCCAGGAAGATTTAGCTTGCTACTGTGCTCTTCTTAAGTGGAAATCCACACTTCAGACATCAGTGGGTGGTGCCTGCTGTATCAGCTATAGGATAGATGGGTATAGACCATAGGCTAAGTTCACAGATAGACACATGGTAACTCAGCATAAATAAATGCATCTGTCCACATCTTTACTTCCCTTTTAATCTTCAGTTAATCTCAAGAGGAGGCTTGAAATAAGGATTTAATTTTATTCCTTTTACGACACAGAAAGTTAAAAACGTTCTGCCTCTGTCTTAGTTTTTTTATTTTTTATTGAGAAAAAAAAGTTTCTGCCTCCTCCCAGCCTCCCATTTACCTCCCCCTCCTCCTGCCCCTCTCCCCCTCCCCCCAATCCTCTCCCCCTCCCTCTCCAGTCCGAAGAGCAGTCAGGGTTCCCTGCCCTGTGGAAAGTCCAAGGTCCTCCCCCCTCTGTCCAGGTCTAGTAAGGTGAATATCCAAACTGGCTAGGCTCCCACAAAGCCAGAACATGAAGTAGGATCAAAACCCTGTACCATTGTCCTTGGCTTCTCATCAGCCCTCATTGTTTGCCATGTTCAGAGAGTCTGGTTTTGGGGTTTCTTAAACATTTTGATAGTTAGAGGTTTGGTGTGTGGTTTAGCGGAGGAGTGCTTAGTTAGTATATATTAGGCCCTAAGTGTGATCCACAGCCTAGCAAAAATGTGTTTTATTTTTATGTGTATGAGTGTGTGTTGTACATGTATATGCATATCCATATGTGTTGACATGTATGTATTTTACATGTATATGCATGCATATGGAAGGCACAAGTTGACATTGTGTTTCTTTCTTCATTGCTTTATACTTGATTTTCTGAGGCAGAGTCTCTTGGTTGAAAACAGAGCTTACCCATCTTTGAGGTAGGCGGCTCCTTCTATATCATTGAATGGTGGGGTTGTAAGTGGCCTCAATATCTGCTCAGCTTTTAATGTAAGGGCTGGGCATCTGAACTCCAATCGTCATATTTTCATTGTAAATGTTTTATTCAATAAGCCATATACGTAGCCTCAAGAAATATTCTGGAAGTTGGAAATGTAAAAAATTTAATGTATTGGATGAAATAGTGATAATTTTGTTTTCTGTTCTCCACATTTTCCCTATAATGCACTGCAGTTTGTTATAATGGCTAAAATTTAGTATTGTTATCTAAGGTGGTTTCCAGCTGGTACAAATACATTGAGCAAGGGTTAAGTGATGAATAGCCTGCTTGTGATTAGTATAAAATATATAGAGAAAATGATAAAATATAGAGAAAGTATAAATTTGGTATCAAATTGGAAAGAGATACATCAATGTATCATTATGTGTGATGATATGATAGTATACATAAGTGACCCAAAAGTTTGACTGGGGAACTCTTATAGCTGATAAATACCTTCAGCAGAGTTGTTGGCTACAAAATTAACTCTCAAAAATCAGTAGCTCTTCTATAAACAAATGATCAACAGACTGAGAAAGAAGTCAGATAAACAACATATTTTGCAAAATCCTCAAAAAATACAAAATATTGTTGGGGTAGATGTATACAAACAAATGAAAGATTTATGATAAAAATTCAAGTCTTTGAAGAAAGAAAGTGAAAAAGATATCAGAAGGTGACAAGATCTTCCATGCTCATGGATCAGTAGGATTAATATCGTAAAATGGTCATCCTATGGAAAATAATCTACAGATATAATACAGTCTCTATCAAAATTCCAATCCAATTTTTTACAGACAAAAGGACAATTATCTATCTGTTATGGAAACACAAAAACTCAGTGCTGTGGAATATTATTTTAACTAGACAAACATGTGTTAATTTTTTTATGCTGTGAAGTTACTTTTATTATGTGAAGGTGTGTTTTATTTGTTTTTGCTGTATTTGTTAAAATGGAAAGATGTGTTACATTTGTTTGTACTGTATTTGCTTAATTATGAAAATATGTGTTGCATTTGTTGGCACTTACTTGGTCTAATAAGAAGCTGAAAGACCAGTGACTAGGCAGGGGAAGGTTAGGCAGGGTTGGAGGGCAGAGAGAATATGTAGTAGAAGAAATCTAGATTTGAAAGAGAAGAGGGAGGAGAGAACAATGGAGAAAGAGAGGGACACACCTGGGGGCAGAAGCCAGGCAGTCACCAGCCTTGGGGACAGTAGGAAAGTAAGCCATACAGAAAGAAAGAAAGAAAGGTAGGTAGGAAGGAAAAAAGTCTTGAGACAAAATGTAGAGGAAGAGAAACAGATTAAGTTATAAGGTCTAGCAAGAAATAAGCCTAAGCTAAGGCTGAACATTCATAATTAATAATAAGTCTCTGTGTCAAAATTTAGGAGCTAGAAGCCCAAAAGAAAAAAAGCCTTTTATATTTCAGGATATCTAAAATAATCCAGAATAATAAATGAATTTATGAATCTCATCATCCCTCATTCCAAACTATACTACAGAGCTACAGTAGTAATAAAAACAGGATGGTATTGTCATAAAAACAGACAGAATTGAAGATCCATACATAAACCAACACATCTATGGACACTTGATTTTTGATAAAGACCCCAGAAATACAAACAGGAAAAAGAAAGCATCTTAAACAAATGGTGCTAGTCTAAGTGGATGCATGCATATAGAAGAGTTTAAATAGATCCATACTTATCACCCTGCACGAAACTCAAGTACAAGTTGATCAAAGAGTTCAGCATAAAACCAGGTACAATGAATCTAATAGAAGAGAAATTGGAGAATAGCCTCAATCTCATAGGCACAAGGGAATGCTTTCTGAACACAATACCATTAATTCCGGCACCAATATCAACAATTAATAAATTGAACTTCATGAAACTAAAAAACTTCTTCACAGCAAAGAATGTGTTCTGGACACAGTGTCAGCCTACAGAGAGGGAACAGATTTTAACCAAGTCCACACCCAATAGTGGGCTAATATAGAAAACATATAAAGAATGCAAGAAATTTGATATAAAAAGACTAAATAACTCAATTTAAAAATTGGGTACAGTTCTAAAGAGAATTACAAATAGAGGAAATTCAAATGACTGAGAAACACATAAATAAATGTTCAATATCATTAAACATCAGGGAAATGCAAATGAAAACTACTTTATGATCCCACTTTATACCTGCCAGAATGCCTTAGGTCAATAACACAAGTGACACTCATGCTGACAAGGATGTGGAGCAAGGGGGAACAGTCATCTTTTATTGGTGGGAGTTCAAACTTGTATAACCACTATAGAAATCAGTGTGGAAATCAGATGGGAATTGATCTACCTTAAGATCTGGCTATACCATTCTTGGGCATTCGTCCAAAGGACACCAGATTCTACCACAGAGGCTATAGTTCAAACATGTTCATTGTTGCTCTATTCATAAGAGCCCAAAATTGGAAGTAACCTAAATGTCCCTCAACAGAAGATAGTTAAAAAAATTTGGTGCATTTACACACTAGAATATTACTCAGCTCCTAAAAATATGACACCATTAAATTTATAGGCAAAATGGATAGAACTAGAAAAAAATCACTGTGGGTAAGGTAATCCAGACCTAGAAATTTAAATATGGTATATATTTGCATATATATGGATATTAGCCATTAAATAGATGATAACCAAGTTATTATCCATAGACCCAGAGATATTAGGTATAGTGGAAGTCATTAGGAGGACACATGGATCTTCCTGGAAATAGATTTTATCGATAGACTGGAGCAAGGAAGATGTGTGGGAGGGAAGAGAATAGGAGGATCAGGTGGGAAGGGAGAGGAGAGTTGGGATTGAGGGGGATAATCAGGGGAGAGACAACTAGAATTGAAGAATGTTTTAGTAGTGGTATGGAAAACTAGTGCAGTGAAAACTTCCAGTAATATATGAAGGCAATCATGATAAAGTCTCCAAATAGTGAGGGAGATGAAAACCCTACTGGCCATTTTTAGTCACCAAATGAAGCTTCCCATGTTGGAACTGGGTTTTATCCAGTTGAGTTGTTGGCTAGGGGGGTTCCATGGAAATTCTCAAATAACCCAGGATGTTGCCAAGACAATAGGTTGCTCACCACAAATTGACAACAAGGCCCTATTGCAGAAGACAATACCTACACAACTCATTGAATGTGGAGACGGCCCAGCTGATGTCAACATAGAACCTTTGACACATGTTCTAGTGTCTGTCATGTGTTGGTACTCTTCAGGCTACCAAAAGAGAAATGTAAACACCAAATGTAACCTCAAATCTTTTGATCTAAAATCTGTCCTGCCTGCAAAATATGCTACAGCACAAACCTTGTTGGAGTAAAAAACCAAATGTCTGATTTGACATCAGGCCCATTCCCAGAGAACAGACATTGCTTGGGTGACCAAGAACCAGAGTAGATAACCAAGAGAGCTAGGGTAAAACCAAATACTACTGGTCTAAAAAAGGTAACAATAAAGTGACTCCTAATTATATTCCATTACTTTCATAGATTGGTCCCTTATTCAGTCATTATCTGAGAAGCTTACTCCTGCAGCAGATGGGAACAAATACAGAGACCCATAGTCAGACATTATGAGAGAGAGAGAGAGAGAGAGAGAGAGAGAGAGAGAGAGAGAGGAAGAGGAAGAGACCTTGGGGCCCACAACTCTAAATATGTCTCCATTAAATCCTCCTCCAAAGAGGCCAGGTAACCCCTCAGAAGAGGAGGCAGAGACAGAGGGGATGGAAGATTACAGGAGAACACGGCCCTCTAAAACCACTGACCAAAATTCATATGAACTCACAGAGACTGAAGCAACATGTGCAGGGCCGCCATGTATTTGCACAAGGTCCCCTGCATATTTACTATAGTTTTAAGTTTACTACTTTTATGGGAATCCTGAATGTGTAAAGGAGAGGGTCACTTATTCTTGTATATTCTCTCTGGAGCTCTTTTATTTTTCTGTTTGCTCATCTTGTCCTATTTCAATAGGATGATTTTCATTTTTCCTTATATTTTAGGTTTTTTTTTAATGTTTTATTGTTACCTCCTAAAAGCCCTTTTTTTTGTCTAATGAGAGACAGAACGGGAGTGAATCCAGATGGTAAAGGAAGTTGGGGAGGAACTGGAAGGAGCAGAGGGAAGGAAAACTGTTTTCAGATTATATTGTGTGAGAAAAGAAACTATGTTTAATAAAATTTGAAAGATTTGGTATCTTATCTATCATCTATCTATCTATCTATCTATCTATCTATCTATCTATCTATCTATCTATCATCTATCTTCCTTTTATTGAAAACAGACTTTACCTTTTTCTTTTTTTTAATTACATCACTGCTTGGCCCATTAGCTTTAGTTTCTTATTGGCTAATTCTTACGTTTTAATTTAACACATTTCTTTTTTTTATTAAAAATTTCACCTCCTCCCATTTCCCTCCCCCTCTCCCCTTCCCTGTCCTTTTCCAGTCCAAAGCGCAGTCAGGGTTCCCTGCCCTGTGGGAAGTCCAAGGTCCACCCCCCTCCATCCAGGTCTAGTAAGGTGAACATCAAAACAGACCAGGCTCCCACAAAGCCAGTACATGCAGTAGATTCAAAACCCAGTGTCATTGTCCTTGGCTTCTCAGTCAGCCACATTCAGAAAGTCTGGTTTGATCGCATGCTCCATCCGTCCCAGTCCAGCTGGCCATGGTGAACTCCCATTAGATCAGCCCCACCGTCTCAGTGTGTAGAGGCACCCCTCGTGGTCCTGACTTCCTTGCTCATGTTCTCTGTCCTGCTCTTCATTTGGACCTTGGGAGCTCAGTCTGGTGCTCCAATGTGGGTCTCTGTCTCTATCTCCATCCTTCGCCAGATGAAGGTTCTATGGTGATATGCAAGATATTTATCAGCTGCCCAAGGAACAAGCTGTGGACATCTCCTTGGATACCTGGGAACCCCTCTAGAGTCAAGTCTCTTGCCAACCCTAAAATGGCTCCCTTAATTAAGATATCTACTTCCCTGCTCCCATATCCACCCTTCCTCCATCCCAACCGTCCCATTCCCCCAAACTCTCCCCATCCTCCCCTTCTCACTTTTCTCTCCCCATCTCCCCTTACTCCCACCCCACCCCCACCCCCAAGTTCCCAATTTTTGCCTGGCAATCTTGTCTACTTCCAATATCCAGGAGGATAACTATACATTTTTCTTTGGGTTCACCTTCTTATTTAGCTCCTCTAGGATCATGAATTATAGGCTCAATGTTCTTTATTTATGGCTAGAATCTACTTATGAGTGAGTACATACCATATTCATCTTTTTGGGTCTGGTCTTTTCATGGTGTCCCAGATTTCCTGGATGTTTTGTGTTAAGAATTTGTTGGATTTACTGTTTTCTTTGATCAACGAGTTTATTTCCTCTATAGTATCTTCAGAATCTGAGATTCTTTCTTCTATCTCTTATATTCTGTTGGTTATACTTGTCTCTGTAGTTCCTGTTCATTTACCCAGATTTTCCATATCCAGACATCCCTCGGTTTGTGTTTTCTTTATTGCCTCCATTTCGGTCTTCAACTTGAACTGTTTCCATGGTATCTTTGAGAGATTTTTTCATTTCTTCTAACTTTTTGTTTGTCTTCTCATTCATTTCTTTAAAGGAGTTTTTCACATCCTGTTTAAGGTCCTCTATTATTTTCATAATGTTATGTTTAAAGTTGATTTCTTCTACTTCTTCTGGAATAGGGTGTACAAGTCTTCCTGTTGCGTGTTCGCTGGATTCTGGTGTTGTCATGTTGCTTTTTTAGGTTGTTGGAGGAATTCTTGCATTGGCGCCTGTCCATCTCTTCTTTCAAATGCAGCTAGGAGAGTCTTGGCATCTTGGTCCAATCTTTCCTGTGACTGACTGTATACTTTGGGGGTTTTCTTGGTCTGCCCTCTCTTAGGACCCCTCAGAGCTGGGGCTGGCTGTGCTGGTGGATCTAAGGACCCCAAAGATGGAAAGGAGTGCCCTCTGGATGGATTTCCTCAGTGCAGGAGCAGGAACTCTTCCTGGGCCAAGGACCTTGCAGACAATATGGCAGGCTTGGGGGAGGCAGTGCTGTGTGGAATAAAGAAGCCCCTGCAGCAGGAGCTGGAGAGGCCCTGTACTTGGTTCCCTAACAGTCCAGCCGGGAGGGCACACACTTACCCCTCTGGATGGATCTCCTCAGTACAGGAGCAGGGTCGTGTGGGACAGAGAAGCTGCTGCAGCAGGACCTGGAGCCGGTCCTGTACTCCATTCCCAGATGGCTCTGTGGGTGGGCACACACTTACCCCTCTGGATAGATCTACTCAGCGCAAGAGTAGGAACTCTTTCTGGGCCAAGGACCTCGCAGACAATAGGGCAGGCTTCAGAGGAGGCAGATTCGTGTGGAACAAAGAAGCCTTTACAGCAGGAGCTGAAGGGGCCCTGTACTCCATTCCCAGGAGGTCTGGCCGGGTGGACACACACTTACCCCTTTGGATGGAGCTCCTCAGTACAGGAGCAGGGTCGTGTGGAACAAAGAAGCCGCTCACAATGTTTTTCTAAGACCTATCTTGGCACTCCTATTAACCAACTTTTATAGGGTTAAAATCAGAATTATGAAAATGATAATTATCATTATATCAATCTCAGTTAAATCGACTATACACTTCATTTAATTGTTTTATTTTAAACCATCCATTGCATAAGCATACAGAGACCTAACTCCCTCCATTGTAGTTATCATGTTTCTCATTTTTAATGTGGGACAAAACTTTCTGTTTTTTTTTTTATTTTCGAGACAGACCCTGTCTGTAGCTTTTTTGGTTCTTGTCCTGAACTAGCTCTTCTAGACCAGGCTGGCCTCGAACTCACAGAGATCAGCCTGCCTCTGCCTCCTGAGTGCTGGGATTAAAGGCATGCGCCACCACCGCCCGGCCACTCTCTGTTTTTTTTTTTTTAAAACTTATTTCCACCTTTAAAATTTCCCAATCATCTCACCAAATCTGTTGACAATGAAAGTAAAGATAATGGTGAAGATGGGGCTGACTATAGCTGTGTAGAACAGTTGAATCCCAAGCTGGTTTCCTAGGCAGCTACCTGATTTGGCAATAGCCCAGGAAGGGTGTCCAGGGAAAGCCCACAACTCATTGGGAGAGGGAGCCTGTTGTCTGAAAAATACCCACAGGGTATCCTGGGAAAAAGCACATCAACTGGATCTGCCTAAAGGCAGAGCTGGCCAGTGGTGAGGGACTAACTCCAGTAGTATTTGGAGCCCAAGAGTCTGTGGAGTTTGCTGCAGAGAGGCTGCAACAGAAAAATTCCAGACTTGCTCAGAGGGCTTGTGGAAAAAAAACGGAAAACTTCGCCAACTGTGGTGACTTGGCTATGTTAAACTCTGCTTGAGCCAGTGGTTGCAAAGTCATAGGCAAACAGCTGTTTTATGAATTTGTGCCCCCCAAATTTTACACCAGATGAGGCACAATCCTAAGTGATCTTATCAATAAAAACCTAGAGTCAGATGTCAGGGTAAAAGCTGAAAGATTAGAGAAGTGAAAGAACAGCCACAGTCACCTTTTACCCCTGTGAATCTGCTGCCAAAAGGACAAACATCTTGTCTATACCCTGCATTATTACTTCCTGTTCTACCCCATGCTTTCTCTTCCTGTCTCCTGTATTTATAGACCACCAGACTCTATGGTTAACCAGTGGCTAGCTCCACTTCCTATCTCCAGGCCAGATTTATTTTTCAGAGCACAAACAAAATATCACAACAGAAAATATGATTGTAAAAGTCATTGATTATGTGGACAGCCATTGTAAATATGATGAGGAGGTTTTCCTCTAGGAGTAACACACACATTTGGTTTGATATGTGTTATTTTTTCCCTGAACACTCTGTTTATTAACCTCTGTGGTTAAAGCCTACATTCAATGTCTTTAATAAACTACATTCATGCTTCAAAATAGTGCCAAAATGTATTCAATTATTTTCAAACAAAGAAGTTGTAAAAAATCAATTTCAAAAACTTAAGACTGAAATGTCAAAAGAAAAATATTTTCAAAACACTTCAAGATGCACACATAGACAAAGACTTTGAAAAAAGACTCCAGTAGGTTAGAAAATAACAGCAGTTATCAGTGCATAGAACTGAATGAAATTTAAGCACTTTTGAGAAATGAACACTTGGCAGAGTGAAAATGCTGTCAGCAAAACATTCCAAAATAATTCATAGCTATATACCTGGTAATGAACTAATAATTTAGAATCTCTGAAATTCTAAAAATGTAAACACTTTATAACTGAATGATCCAATGAGTAAATGTACCAATGAAATGAACTGGCACCTTTCAAAGGTAGAGGTATATGTAACTAATAAGTGTACGGAATAGGTCTCACCATGATTTGCAATTAAGGAAAATCTAATTCAAGATACATTAATATTCTAAGTCATCCCTAGAACAATGGATCTTTAAATAAATGGACATACAAAGAAAGCAAAAGCTGGTGAGGCTGTGGGACAAAGGAACTCACATACAATCTTGGACACAATTTTATTCAGTGGAACCACTATGGAATTTAGTATGGAGGCTTCTAAAACTGAAAATAACTGGCAATAGATGCACCTACATCAACTCTGCTAATAAGTGCAATGGAATGTATATCTGTACAGTATAGAGACCCCTGCACATCCACCTGTTTATTAAGGTGGTAATCTTAACAGTCATTTGATGAATTCATCTTAAAAGCCAATAAACAGGTGAATATGGAATTAACTTATATGTTGATTAATATATAGGTAAATATATTGCATATATATAATGATTCTCTCATATTTCATATAATTAAATTATTAAGAATTCTATACATTTTTACATTTTATTGATATTATACCATGTTTTTATTCTTCATATCTGAAACAAGCCAGAATCAGAAAGACAAATTAGTGAATGTTTCCTGTATATGGAAGCTATATTTTACACACACACACACACACACACACACACACACACACACACACACACCTCACATTTGTAGAGAACAGGCTGTTTTGGAATAGAAAAGAGAACAGTGGGAAAGGAAAAGAAGAGCAAAATGAGCAAGAAATATAACCTAAATGTATATGTAAATTGAGTAAAGGTGTAACTATGACATTTAAAATGGAAAATCTAAAATATGTTATTTGTATTCTGAAACAGAAAAGCATGATCTGAAGACCTATGTCATGCACTGTAATGCAATTTGAAAAACCAATAGTTTTTTTTTTTTATTTAAAACACTGCTTGGCCCATTCGCTCTAGCTTCTTATTGTTAACTCTTAAATCTTAATTTAACCCATCTCTATTAATCAAAAACCAATAGTTTTAACATGCAGATTTGTAAGTGTTGCAATATTAATTTTGAGATTTCACCATTTTAGTTTCTCATGAATTGGCAAAGTGGGATTATTGTTTCAATTATTATGTTTTGTGTGATAAAATTGTAAAGTGATGATTGATTTTCAATCTGAAAGATTAAAAGGTTCTAGTAAAATAGGATTTTGATTGTTGTAAGATATAGAGAATGCAACTAGAGTGACAAACATATTTTAATTATATTTAAATTGGAAAGTGTAAATGCATATGTTCCTTAAAAATATAACTAAGCAGACAAATGACTCTTAAAAGTGCACAAAAATAGCATGTTCCATTTTGTCCTCAGGCCACATAAATGTGACTTTTATATGCAGTAATAAAAGAAAAAAAGCAGTACTTAAGACGTTTTCCGGAGTAGAGAGAAAAGTCTAAAAATGTTTTTGTTGACATCCATTTTCTTTTCTTATTCTTCCAAATTAATTTATGAAGTCCTTAGAGACTGAGACGAAGTGAATCAGTCTGGATAATGATCTCTGTGCACTCAGTCTCCCAATCCTAGTGGAGTCAATAATTATCCTGTGCTTCCAGTTCTTCACTTTCACGTTACGGTGAACTTGGCTCGTGCATCTTTCTCTTTGCATGGATACCCACACCAGAAAACCATTAAATGCCACTGCTCATATCTTCTGTGGCATAGAGACTGCACACCCCTCAGGATCTGGTGTGATAAGGTGAATGTATCTGTACTTCCTGATCATGACAGAGCAGAACAGTAGCTTAAACTGGTAGGTGGCGAGAATGCAGATATGTGAAGGAATATTGGAAAGATTCTTTCCACATTGGTGTAGATGAACCTGACAATCCTTGTATAAAGATGGGAGAATAGTGACAAACTATTTCAGTTATTTGGAATATGAAATATATGTTCTTTTGTATTGAGTATACAAGATACTTCATTCACAATTTGTTTTTCATTGACCCTGATTTTCCATGCACTTACCTCACATAAAATGGATACCTTTAAACTATTTCCTGCAAATTCCCACATGTCTATGATGTACATGATGAGGAAAAGTTGGACTAGGCTATTAAACATAAAACTGAGTACTGTTTTTTATTAATAACCAATCATATTACTTCCTGTTACTGCAGGAAGATACCTCATCTCCCTGTCTTCTTTTGGAGATGCATGGTTGATTCCAAATGAAATTATCAGATACTCAGGCTGTATTATCTGTAGTAAAGAGCTATAGAGGGAAAAGAGAGTACACATATCATACATACATCAGAACAGATCTGTCTCTGGAGTCACTATATGATATACTTGCAGGCTTCTATTGTTTCCTCCATTCTCACATTAGGCCACACATTTTCAAAAGAAGAGATAGTGTCAGACCTTGCATTCTATATTGTCCAGAGAATGATCTACAATGTACCAAGCAAAAATAAAAGAATAGCAAATTATTAGTAGTTACATAGCAAAACATCACCAAATCAGACACTCAGAACAAGCAACATAAATCTACTTGGAACTCTTTAAAGTTGTCAACTGGAGCTCCCCATAGGATAAGCCTGTGAAATAGCAGAATGAGTGATTCCAGGTAAAAGAACAAATAAATAACAGATAGGGCTTGCAGCATCAAATTGTGATCTCATGACATCCAAAAGAAATCAACTGGTGAGATTGAGGTGGTCAGCTAGTTATACTTGAACTGTTCTTTCATGCATTCACGCATGAGCTCCCCACGTGTGAACTTCCTGTGACTGAACTTTCAGATTCTCTCTCTCTCTCTCTTTTTTTTTCGGTTTTTCTAGACAGGGTTTCTCTGTGGCTTTGGAGCCTGTCCTGGAACTAGCTCTCAGATTCTCTTTTCTAATACATGCCCTTACACTACGTCTTAAAAAATAGTCATATTTATTGGATATAGGTTCCTTTCTAGCTATTTTCAAGGACAAAGTGATTTAATCTTAGTCTGTTTTATTCTTCTCTTCCCTTTTCATCAGCAAGACCACCAGAGCTTTGAGGACATTTGACACAACCTGTTTGGGTATGAAATGTGCTGGAGACAACTCCAATATCAGACCTAATTTCTCTGAACTCAAACAACACACTACAATTTACGAATGTAATGAGCATTGCACCTAGTTTTTATTCCTACTGAGGAAAACAGGAGTCAGGAAAAAAGTACCTGCAACATAATTGTGATAAATATCTCTGAGCACCTGCTTAAAAATTTCTCTTGACTAGAAACTGATAGAAAGAAATTAGTGAATCACATGCATACTATGACAGATCATTTGTTGTGCTTTGTTTTGAGATAGTCTTGTTAAACCAAGACTACTCTGGTACTCACAATTCTCCCATACCAGCTTTCTGATTACTGAAGTTACAGATATATGCCACTATATACACTCTGATTATCTTATTTTTAGTATTTTGGCTCCAATTACTTTTATGTGTGGGAAGTTCTTATTAAAGTTGATTTCTAGGACCTAAACACAATAGGTTCTCCATATGGGTTTATATATGTATATATATGTGTGTTACATGTAATATATATACATTAATATTGTATATTGCATAAAATTGACAGAAAAATTAAGATAATGTTACTTGCAATAGTTAGGCAAATATATATGCCATTCAAGTAATATATAACTTAACTGTAAATATTCAGATTAACATAAAATAAATTCTTTTATTTCTAATTCTCTGGGGCCCATACTTTTTAAGACACAGGAAGCATGAACATGGAAACCTTTATTAACCACTGAATGAACACTTCCATGGCTTCCAATTGTTTGGAATTGACGTAGCTTCAAAGTAACAGATTCTATCCTGTCTGTACATTAATTTAACTAGAGACAAAATAGTTTGAATTTGTGTCTTTATAATTATTTTTTTCACACAGATATCAAAATATTGAGAGAAAATTTCCTCAATGAGAAGGAAGGATACATTGGCAGACACAGGCAGATGTACTTTAGACTGAAACACATTATGGAGGTTTCCATTATCCAATTCCAATGTCACATGAAACTATTCATCAGCTAATTATTTTTATAAGGATAGTAATTTTGTATGTTTTAAGTCTACTGTGATTAATTTGTGAGTGAGCAAGGGGTGTAGATGTTTAAGACTGGAGGGAGTAAAAGGAAGAGAGGATGGTGCATTCTATTAAAATAAAAAAATTAAAAAGTACCATGATTAAAGAAATTATGAAATGCCAGAGACCTTCTCCAGGTTAAGGTCCCAAAAAAAGATGTGTGGAGTCAATAGGGGCAGGGACTGACATGCTCTGAGGATGAATCCAGATTGCTGCCTCCATGTTTGTGGAAAAAGGGAACCCACAGAGACAGCTGACCTGAACTCTGGGCCAACAGTTAGGGAAACTGCATGGGACTGACCTAGACCCTCTGCATGTGTGTGACAGTTGTATAGTTTGTTCTGTTTGCAAGGCTCCTAGCAGTGCAATCAGGATCTGTCCCAGGCACTTAGCTGACTTTTGAGAACCTATTTCCCATGCTGGATTACATTGGCCAGCCTTGATGTGTGGGTAGATCAGTCCTACCTCAACTTGATGTGATAAACTTTGCTTAAGACCAAGGGAGCCCTGCCCCTTTCTGAATAGAGAGAAAGGAGGAGTGGATGGGAAGGGAAGTTGATGGGTAGGGGGACTTCAGGAGAGGAGGGAGGAGAAACTGTGGCCCATATGTAAAATAAATGAAAATGTTAATTAAGTAAAATAAAAAGAAAAAAAGCTACACATTTTATACTCAATATTTTAGCCAGACAGGATTGAAAAAAGCAGGCTCAATCCTCTGGGACAAGATTGGTCATTAACTTCATTACATTTTTTTTTTCTGAGATAAAAGTGAAAAGTTCAACAAGGATCTAAATGTCTATTGTTTTCTGAGGTTTATTAACTCCCCATTAAGCCAGTGGAAGAGTCACAAGTTCTTCTTGCTAGAGATAAGGCTAATGACTGTTTTTAATGAACAAGAATTTTCTCAAGACCCTGAGGCAATGGAGACTCTTATCCAAATGTCTGACCCTGGGAAAAGGATGTTTTTCTGGGGACCAGATACAGTACTACATTTTAAGAGTAATTTTCATTCCTTGAGGGTCTTGATGCAGCATTATACTGTACTATTCCCTAATTTCACTCCTTTGTGTCTTAGTCTTACTGTATCTATCTGTTCTGCTCATATGTTCCCAAATGGGAAGGTCCTAAGGTCTTACTCTTTCCTCACTACATAGCACTATTCTGATTCCTCTATAATTTTTAACTCTTGTCCTTAATGACCTTAGGATCTGGATCTGGATTGTGTGCTTTAGTCCTTGGTGTGATGTGTGTCCAATTAGTAAATCTCTAACTTTCCTGTTCTTGGTGTAATCAGGGGGCATAGTGGGGATTCGTATGTGCTAAGTCATCAAACTTTATGGTTTCACAGTGGTGGCGATTTTTCCAAAGAATTGTTTTCTTTAAAGAGGCTTCCATTTTATATATTTTCATTCTTCAAAGTCTGCACAAAGTTTTCCAAAGGAAAAGACAATAGGGAAATCCCATAATACGTACTAGGAATCATTAAAATTGAAAGTAAAAGGGTCCTGGAGAAGTGTGATCTGCAATATTGAAATTCTGAAACTTTGTCAAGCAGTACTAATTGCTAAGCAGCCCATGCCATTAAATGCATTTTTTTCAACGACTTCAAATCCAAGACCTCCTTTAGGTTCTACACATATTGCATAGGTAGGATTTTTCTATCTTTTACCATCTTATTGAAATATTTTGTTTCTTTAATTGTATTGAATTATTTCAATTATTTAATATTTCATTTATTCTTTGAGAATTTGACAGCCAAGAAATATATTTATTTTCTGAACTCCATTCTGTGGCACTATTTCCTTTACTGGAAAAATGGCATGTTGAAATTTATTTGTGTATCATGAAACTGAACAGACTACTAGTATAATATTGGCCTGAAATCTTACTAAATAGGATATTGGGGGATAAGGGTAACTCTTTTTAGAGAAAAACTAACACAAGTGATTAAGAATGACATCAAAGGTAGATGATGCACTGGCAATCAGAGAACTTTACCCAGTCAATTTATTTAAAGTTCTTGTTTGGGTGTCCTCAAGAGTGGTAGAGTTAGATCTTAAGGTTCTATTCCCACCTCCCATTGAAAACACTAAGGACTTGTGACTGTACAAGTTTATGCTCCCATTAGCAATACCTAGGTGTTGTAGCTTCCTTTCATCCCCACCAACATGAGATGTCATTTGTTTTATCCATCTTGGCCAGTCTGGTGGATGTTAAATTCAAATCTCAGAGTAGTTTTGATTTACATTTCCCTGATGACTAAGAATGCTGAACATTTCATTCAGTATTTCTTAGCCATTTATGTTTCATCTTTTGAAAACTCAATACTTAGTTCTATACCTCATTTTTAATTTAGTTACTTGTTTTCTTGATGTCCATAATTTCCCCATATACTTTAGATATTAAACTTCTAATGGATGTCTAATTGCTAAACATCTTTTCCCATTCTGTAATCTGTTGCTTTGCCTGAATGGTGTCTGTTTCAGTTTCCTGAAGTCCTATATACTGCTTGGTCTTAGTGCCTGTGCAATCCATGTTAGTGGGCTTATGAACCTCAAGTGGTAGACTTTTATTCCTGAGGATCTGCATAAGAAATATATGAGTTTTGGGTGCTTTTTTACTTGTCTCATTATTTAAATGAATTCTCTTTTTCAAAAGGGTTGTGGTTAATGAAGAGATAGAGAATCGCACAGGTGTCTTGGAATTCCATCTCATGGAGCTCTCAGAGGATCCAGAGCTGCAGCTTCTCCTCTTTGGATTATTCTTAGCCATGTACCTGGTCACGATGCTCGGGAACCTGCTCATCATCCTGGTCATCGTCCTTGACTCCCATCTCCACATACCTATGTACTTCTTTCTGTCCAATTTGTCTTTGGTTGACATCTTTTTCATATCTACTACAATCCCCAAAATGATTGTGGGCATTAACATGCACAGCAGAATAATTTCCTATGCAGGCTGCTTAACACAAATGTCTTTTTTCCTCCTTTTCGTATGTATGGATGACATGATTCTAACTGTGATGGCTTACGATCGTTTTGTTGCCATTTGCCATCCCCTTTATTATACAGTAATTATGAATCCTCAGGTCTGTGTTATCTTAATTTTGTTGTCATTCTCAGTGAGTATTTTTGATTCGCAGCTGCACAATTTGATTGCCTTGCAAGTTACTTGCTTCAAGGATGTGGAAATTGAAAACTTCTTCTGTCACCCTTCTCAACTCCTTAATCTTGCCTGTACTGATACACTCATGAGTAACATAGTAATATATTTTATTGGTGTCATACTTGGTATTTTTCCTGTTCTAGGGATCATTTTCTCATACTGCAAAATTTTTTTCTCTATTCTGAAAATCCCCTCCTCAAGTGGGAAATATAAAGCCTTCTCCACTTGTGGTTCTCACCTGCTAGTAGTCTGTTTATTTTATGGAACGGGGATTGGTGTGTACCTCGGCTCAGCTGTGTCACATTCTCCACGAAAGAATGCAGTGGCCTCACTGATATATACTGCAGTGAGCCCTATGCTCAACCCCTTCATCTATAGCTTCAGGAATAGAGATTTCAGTAACGCCTTGAAGAGATTACACGGTAGAGTTTTCTAATCTCATAGCCCATGGCTTCCATTTAGGACAATGACTAGAAATATAGAATAAAATCTATTGGTCACAATGTTTTTGAAGCCCATGAGTTAAATTCTGCATCATGTTTTTATTGTTGTTGTTTGGTTGTTTTTAATTTTTCTTTTTAAAATAGTATCACATTGCCGGGTGGTGTTGATGCACACCTTTAATCCCAGCAAATGGGAAGCAGCGACAGGTGGATCTCTGTGAGTTTGAGGCCTGCATCGTCTACAAGAGCTAGTTCTAGGACAGCCAGGGCTGTTACTCATACAAATCCTGTCTTGAAAAACCAAAAAGATATGATCACTGTTGTTGGGATGAATGTTGAATGGCAAGAATTTCAACAGATTGTTGCAAAAATTTCAGTTCAAGAATGTGAATAATTTCTGAATATGAATGGTATTTTGACTGTTGTCCTCAAATGTGTATGTGTGTGTGTGCCCATGCACATGTGTGTGTGTGTGTGCGTGTGTGTGTGTGTGTATGTATGTATGTGTGTGTTATGTACAGTTGGGTCTAAAATCTCTACTCAGTAATATTATCAATATGTAATTCAAAGGTCAGATTAGAGGTTTTAAAATTGATCTAATGGACATTTCACTTAATTCTAGAACTAATTACTGCTTGATGTTTATGGTCTTCAGTAAGCATTTTCATGATAATTGAATTCATCATAATTTAATTCATTTCTTTTCATTTATTCTTTGAAAATTTCATAAATAAATATGATAGATTATGGTCCAAAATAATCATCTCTCCATTATCTCTTTTTTTATTAAATTTTTTTAAATTAAAAATTTCCGCCTCCTCCCCACCTCCCTTTTCCTTCCCCCTCCCCCCACTCTCCACACCCCCTCCCCTCCCCCTTCCTCTCCAGTCCTAAGAGTAGTCAGGGTTCCCTGCCCTGTGGGCAGTCTGATCTCCATTATCTCTTATACTTCTCCAAACCCAACAAACTCTCACTCTTTCTACCAAGTTCACATTCCACTTTCTTATCTCTCTGGGTTTTTTTGTGATCAACTGGGTTAACTTAGGCTACACACATATACATGAGATGAAGTGATCTACTGAACTGCAAGTGTCTCACAGTGCTTATTATTACTGTGGACAATGACTTTCGCTACATTAGACTGATATTAGCTTTGCTGTATGGGACAAGTTCTATGAGCCCTTTATGATATGTTAGGTTTCTACACTAGGTCTTGTGGAAGCCCTACACAGACAATTATTGTGAGTATATGAGTATAATGTCCATAAAACAGCATTTCACTGCTATCTAAGTAGTTATCAGGCTATTATGTGTTTCTGCCTCCTTTTCTGTGATGATTCCTGAGCCCTAGATGGGTAATATTGGTTTGATACTTAAAGATGTACACAATTATTCTTATCATTTTGATAAACTATGAATCTTAACATTAGTTGTCAAATTGTATAAATGGAAAGTTCCTTGAACAATTATGAGAGTAATGACAGTCTAATGGTACAATATTTAAGAGGCATTTTGATAGAATGTATATTTTACAAAACAAAAGATATATATACACTCCTAGCACCTGTGACCACAATATATCTTGGGCTTTGACCAGTCCACAGTACTGAGTATGAGCTACCTTAGGCCACAGAAAATAGTTGATTATCCTTATAGCATAGATGACATGATTGCATAAGTACAGAAGTTTAACTTGGCTGTTTTCATTTAGGGTGAGAACAGAAATATGACTATTGATTTATACAAATAAAGCTTATTTTTATCATTTTCATTATGTTAACCTCTCTTATCTATTTCCTTCTGAAAATCTCATTCTTGCTAATACTTTTTCTACTTTCATGTCTTTTTTCTTTACCTTTTATTATTCTTTACTATTTTGTGTATGTGTGTGTATGTGTGTGTGTGTGTGTGTGAGAGAGAGAGAGAGAGAGAGACAGAGACAGAGACGGAGAGAAAGAGAGAAAAAGACAGAGAAAGACTCACTGAAGTTTTTCTTATGCTTTGTTGTCAGTCCTGGGATTAGTTCTTGTAGACCAGGCTGGCCTTAAACCCACAGAGATCAGCCTGCCTCTGCCTCCCAAGTATTGGGATTAAAGGCATGCATCACTGCCTGGCTTGACTCACTGAATTTAATCTGGTTTTCTGACATGTGTGAGGATGCTAAAAACACATATTTTAGAAAGTTTATATAGCAGTAGGTATCCATATTTCTTTTTGTTTTGAAAATTACTGTTATTTAGTCCTTTCATCTTCCCTCTTCTAACATTCTGTCATGTTCATCCCAATTTCATATTTTCCATTCCTTAGTTCCCCTAAACGCTTTTCAGTGCAGTCTATCTCGGATACTTTCAATGCCTCTTCTCATGTTCATTTATTGGCAGGTATTGTGAATGAAGCAAGACATTTAGAAATACAAAAGTAATATCCACAATATTTTATGTTTCTGGGTCTGAGTTATTTTACTGAGAATGATTGTTTCTAACTCTATTCATTTATCTGTGAGTTTCATAATAATATTTTTATTTATAGATCAGCAATATTCCATTATCCACTCATAAGTTTGAGGAAAACTGGATTTTGTCCAGTTTGTGGCAACTAGAACTTTTATTGACAGGTATAACTAGTTTTGAAGATTATGGCATGTGAGAACAGAGAAAATTAGGGAATCAGTAGAGTATATTTTTTTCAATTTTTCTGTGAAGTCTGGCATGCACGTATAGTATATGATATAAACAAAGCTTAGAGAAGTTGTATTTCATTTCAGGTACACACCTTGAAATATGTTGTTTCTATTTTTTACAATTCAGTATAATATCAGATTCTTTTTCTTGGCTTAGTTAGTTTGAGATATGTTACTTTAATAACTTCCATGAAGAAATGTTGAATTTTACCATGTATTTTCTTGTTTTTCTTAATATTTATATTTTGCAACTCATTATGTTAATATATGAGGAGATCAAGTCTAAGAGTAGAAATAGAGTAAGGAAATGAAATCCAGGCCAAAGGCACAAAAAACATATTCAAAAGAATCATCAATAAAAAAGGAGGTCCTTATTAAGGTACAAGAATCATACAGAAATCAAATAGACTCTCCCAGAAAAGAAATTCCTTACAACACATAATAATCAAAGCATTAATCATATAGAACAAAGAAAGAATATGAAAGGCTGCAAGGGAAAAAGACCAAGTAACATATAAAGGCAGATCCAATAATGACAGATGATTTTTCAACATAGACTCTTAAAGTCAGAAGATTTAAATACCTAGATAGATATTATGCAAACTTTAATAGATAATAAATGTCAGTAGAGACTACCATACCCAGAAAATTTAAAATCACACTAAATTGAGAAAGACATTGCATAAAAAATACTAAATTTAGCAGGGCAGTGGAATCACACACCTTTAACCCCAGCACTCAGGAGGCAAAGGCAGGTGGATCTCTGTGATTTTGAAGCCAGGCTGGTCTAGAAGAGCTAGTTCCAGTACAGACTCTAAAGTGCTTTGGAATTCCTACCACCAGTAGCCTGTAAGTTACCTGCCCACTTGGGCATGGCCTCTTATACTATATATACCAATGTAAAGCACACCCCTGGCCTCTTTTTCAGCTGCATGATTTGGTTGCTGTTCCCTGTTTCAGCAGAAGACTATGATCTATGAGTGTACCCCTAAATAAATAACCCTTTATTATTCTCAATTCTGAGCTAGTGTGAGATTTCTTTTAAGTGTCCTTCTTCATCTGGCGCCCATGTGGATGTAGACTCCACACCTACCAGGTGGACCAGCTTAAAGGTGCACAGTCTAGAAAGTCTCCCAACCCTGTCTACTTGGCTTGCTTTAACCTAAGCAGCTTTTTGTAAAATTCCCTTCACAGAAGAGATAACTGCATTGGGTGACTTGGAAATTTCCCAAGCTCATGAACATTGCCTCCCCCACTGCTGCGTTCCTTGCCACGGTGGAGACTTGCGCAGCTTCAGTTTGTGCTCCCTACCTGTGAGTTCTAGGATTCTCTTTCCATGTATGGAATTGATTTAATTGCTTTTAATGTATCAAGCAAAGCATATTTCTCAGTATTTAACCAGTACCAAGGCAGGAAACCAAAGCTGCTCACAACTGTTCATGTCGCCACTGGTTGCATTGCTGCTAGTTGTGACTCTGTAACTCTGACACCTGCTGGACAATAAAGATTACTACACCTAAAACAATTTACTAGATTTCATAACTGGTAATTAATAAATCAATAAACTTGAAAGTTATATAATAGCAGACAGCATTACTATAGAATCATTTAGTAACTTTTTTGTTAATACTGTGAATTGTATTCTGCAAGGCTTATATGATTATTGTGATACATCCATTTATTGGATATTGGGACTCAGTTTTTCTTCATATTATATTCTTAAGAAAATGGTTCAATAACAGAGCCAAGAATGAGGCACTTTTAGAAATGATACAGTCTTTACAGACTAATAATGAACAGCTAGCTGACAGGATTAATACCATTGAAAATCAAATGTTTCCTGAAAAAACAATACTATTGAAAATGGTCACATTAATTTGACAGACAAAATTGAATCCATCTGTAAGGGTACTGAGAAATTAACTGAAAGAATTCATACTGTTGAATTTGACAATCTAAATCTGTTAAAAATTTATGATAGGTTAGGAGATGGAATATCTCTCCAGGAAGGCAATCTGCATGCTATCCAAATAACGACCAAGGATGAGATGTTATCTTTAAAGGAAAAACTTCAGACCTTGGCATCACATGTGCAGAATGAAGACCAGAGGTTATGTGCCTCAATGAAATCACTAGAAATACATATAAGCCAAAATATTCAGACTTTACAAAAGACAATTGTAAAAAGCTTCAAAATGATTGAGGAAATTATTGGAGCTGATGAGCAGGGAAAGAAGGTACAAGGACAGGATATTTAATGTACAAATGTACAAAGAAGGTACATTCAACATTGCCAGTAACTGTCAGAGATGACTTACCTAGAGTTTTAGCTTCCTACCCTGTAATCTACTCTTACAAAGCACCAATTTTTAAAGGTCCAAAAGGATCAAAGAAGGTAGATGGATGCCAATAGCAATAAATGATTGAAAAGAAATTAAGCTAGCTGTTGTAGCTTATGGCTTGCATTCTGCATTTGTTAGGGAGATGATAAAGACATGGGATTCTAGCATTAAGGTGACACCACATGACTAGCTTCAGTTAGTTTCAGGAATCCTGGATGACGGGGCTCAACTGATGTTTAAATATTATTTCAGGGAAGAGGCTGAAATTTTAGAAAATCAGGAAAAAGCAAAAGGACTTGAGACTTCTCTAAACCAAATTCTTGATGAGGGCACTTATACTGACCCACAGGCTTAAGCTCTTTATAAGGAACAATTCTTGTCCCCAAACCACAAAGCAGCCTTAAATGCTTGAGACAGGATTCAAGAACTAAGAAAAAGTTTTGAGTCATATACCAGTGTTTAACAGGGTCAGAGAGAACACTTTAGTGACCTTTTACAAAGATTAACTAAGGAAGTACAAATAGGAGTAGCAGACCCAGATGCTAGATGACTGTCGAATCTCTGCCTTTTGAAAAGGCCAACTTAAAATGCAAAAAGGTAGTTGGGCCTATAAAGGTTAGTTCAACACCAATGAATGATTGGATCCTGCATACAATGAACATTGAGACATTTGACTATAATACTGAATCTTGGGTTGGAGAAGCAATTTCCAAAGGTATGAGGAGACATCAAAATGCCAAATGTCTAAATTGTGGTAGAATAGGACATCTGAGAAGGGATTATAGACAAGGAATTCCTAGAAATCATATCTCCTCTGGGAATGGCAAAAATAGGAGGAGGACTCAGCCTTCAGGTATAAGTAGAAGGTGTGGCAAAGGCCAACACTGAACCAATGAATGCAGATCAACAAAAGATAAACAAGGCCACCTGATACCAATAGGAAACTCCTTGTGGGCCTTCTTGCAGGCCCCCAGTCAAAAGTGCTCCAGTCATTCCCAGTCACTGTGGAGGATATGTCTCACCAGAAAAATTAAAAAATCTGACTGTAGGTCTTCACATAAGTTTTTATCTACTACAAGAGGCATTCTCTCTGATGGTGGCTGAGCAAGGTGCTGATCTATGAGTATAGTATGTCATTTACATTTGCCTATAGTAGTAATTTGCATATAGGAGTCTTTTTACTGCTAGTTAAATTTTTGCTCATTTGTTGTTTTTTTTTTCAGAATTGTAAGATTCCCCCCCCCCCCCACGGATGCCAGGCTGTCTACTCTCAGGCTCTTGATCACACAAGGAGTGCCTGTATGTGTTTCCTATAATTTAGCAAATATTTTATTGGGAAATTTTTATCTATTTCATAAGGGAAATTGGTCTACAACTCTCTTTGTTTGGTTGGTCTTTAAGTTGATTGGGTGCCAGTGTCAAAGTTGACTGTAAAATGAATTTGGACATATGTCTTCTATTTCTATTTAGTGGAATTATTTTGTAGAGTATTCTCACCAACTCTTCTTCTGGTAAAATTTTGTGTAAAAACCATCTTACTTGACATGGGCTGTTTTTGATGTTTGTTTGTTGTGAGTGTGGCTTGATTTGTTTGAGTGTTGGGTTTGTTTGATAGATTTATATTTATTATTTCTATTTCACTAAGGCTTATAGTTGTTTTTAAGTTAATGTTATGGTCTTGATTTAACTTTGATAAGTGGTATATATAGAGGTAGTTATTTATTTCTTTTAGATTTTCTAACTTGGTGGAGTAAAATTTTTAAAAGTATGTCTTTATTATTTTTTGGGTTTCCTCAGTGTCTATTGTTATGCTCAACCTTTCATCTCTAATTTTATTAATTTGAATATTTTCTCTCTCTTCCATTAAATAATTTGAATGAGCGTTTGTCAGTCTCATTGATTTTTCTTAAAGAATTAACTATTTGTTTCATTGATTCTTCGAGTTTGTTTGTTTTAATTTTATGGTTTTTTTTTGCTTTGATATTGCCTAATTCATTCCAAATACTGCTTCTGGTTGTGAATTCTTCTTTTTTTCAAGTACATTCTACTATGCTCTTAAGTTACTAATATGACATATAGCTAATTATTAATGCAGGCACTAAGTGTTAGGTGTTACTTCTTAGAACCACTTTCATTGTATCTGAATAAGTTAAGGTTGAGTATGCTGTATTTTAATTTTCATTCAGTTTTAGAATGTCTTTAATTTCTTTCTCAATTTATATCTTGAGATATTTTCCATTCAGTAGTGGGTTTTTCAGTTTTTATGAGTTTGTTTTTGTTAGTTTTGATATCCAGTTTCAATTCACGGTGGTCAGAAAGATGCAGGTTATTATTTTTATTTTTTCATATTTGTTGAGACTTGGTTTGTGTACATTTATGTGATTAATTTTGGAGAAAGTTCCATTAGATACCCTAAAGAAAGTATATTCTTTTTTGGTTGGGTAAAATGTTTTATAAATATCTATTTAATTTATAATGTCAGTTAGTTCCAGCATGTCATTGTTCAGGTTTTGCTCTGTTTAGTTTTTGTCTTGATGATTTGTCTATTGGTGAGAATGGGATTGTGAAGTACCCTACTATCATTGTATGAGGGTCAATATGAAATTTAAACAGTCTTAATGTTTCTTTTAAGAACTAGGGTGCCCTTATGTTTACTCCATCGATGTTAAGAACTGAAACATCATCATGGTATATTTTCCTTTGGTATGTATATAATATCCTTTCTGTCTCTTCTGATTAATTTTAGTTTGAAGTCTATTTTGTAAAATATTTATTTTGTTTCTCCAGATTTCTTCTCAGGTTCATTTTCTTAGAATATCTTTTTCTATTTTTTAACTCTGAGGTTATGTCTGTCTTGATGTTAAGGTATATTTCTTGGAAACAGAAGAATGATGGATACTATGTCATATCCATTGTGTTATTCTGTCTTTATTGTAAAATTGATGTTTAGAGATATCAACAAATGGTGTTTGTTGATTTCTATTATTTTATTGTTATGGGTTTATTTCCTTTTTATTTGCTAATCTGATATTATTTGTTCTTTGTATTTTTGTGCATGTGGTTTAGCTCTTTAAGTTGTAGTTTTCCTTCTTGCTCCTTCTGTAGAGATGAATTTGTAGCTAGGTATCATTTAAATTTAGTTTTTTCTTTCTTTTTGGTTTTTCAAGACAGGATTTTTCTGTAGCTTTAGTGTTGTTTGAAGGGCTGCTTGTTGGTTCCCGGCTGCTTAGCCTTGAAATAATCACACAGAAACTATATTATTTAAAACACTGCTTGGCCCATTAGCTCTAGCTTCTTATTGTCTAACTTTTACATCTAATTTTAACCCATTTCTTTTAATCTGTGTATTGCCATGTGGTTGTGGCTTACTGGCTAAAGGTCTGTTCAGCTCCAGTGAACAGAAGAGCTACATAGCTTCTTCTGACTTCACTCTTCTTTCTCCCAGCAAGTTCTGCCCTGCTATAGGTCCAAGCAGTTTACAGATGGAAATCCCACATCACCTCCCCTTTTCTGTTTAAATGAAAAGGAAGGCTTTTAGCTTCAACATAGTATCCACTTTAATCTGTGTATCACCATGTGGCCATGGCTTACTGGCTAAAGTTCTGTCTAGCTCTGGCAGGAGCTACATGGCTTCTTCTGACTCTACCCTTCTTTCTCTCAGCATTCAGTTACCTCTTCCATGCCCAACTAAGTTTTGCTCTGCTATACGTCTAAAGCAGTTTACAGAAGGAAATCCCACATCATTTAGGAACAAGCATAAGTTAAAGATGAGCTTCCAAATTACTAATAAGTCTTTATGCTGTTATTGTGGCCTGGTTGTTCTGAAAAGAAAATTGTGATTGTTGCAGCTCTGGAGAGAAAGTCAGGTGATATCTGGAGCAGCAAAGGGATATCTATGGAGCTGCAAGGGGACAGCTCTGCAGGGAAAGGTATCCTGACACATCAGAAAGTCAGGCAATACCTGAAGCTAAGACGCAGTGAGGGATGGCCTCACTTCAGGATGTAGAAATCCTGTACCTTTCCGAGAGAACAAGTACAGCTGAGCTCTGCTCTGTTTCCTTAAGGGAACTTCCAGCAGAGCTGCATGTTTCATCTTCTTCTCTGCTCAACTCTGTTCCAAGGTATTACTTCTCTTGTTTCATTCTGCTAAATGGGAAATCCCTATAGATGTGTGGCAATCTCCCCTGGTTCTGGCAAAAAGTTACTATTTCTCTTCAACTCCTAAGGAAGGGAAGGTTTCCAGCAGATGTAACTGTTTCTTCTGTTTTTTTTTGTTGTTTTCTGCTCATCCCCTTGAAGGAACATCTCAGAAAAGGCTTTTGTGCTCAATGCCAGTGGAAGAAGATCTTTACCCCAAACTCTTCTAAGACAGATGATTATTTGTGAAGGGTGTATGCAGAAAAGTGGCTGCCTCTGCCAGGGTGGTAAAAGTGAAACCCACAACTCAGCAGGCTGAGGGGTTTTCATAGGCCTTCTTAGGGGTGGAGTTTTCCCACAGAGATGCTTTTCTGCTCTGGAATTGGTGAGTTTTCCTGTTCAGGTGCATGTTGGTTTAGTTGGTTAGAATGGGTTGGGGGATGGGGAGTTGGCTCTGCTTTTATGGCCAAACTGCATTTTTCTCACTGACCTCTTTTAGACTTTTGGCTCTATTTTCAAGGTTAGGACATTTCTTTTACTGACTCTGATTCTAGGGTCAAAGTATGTTTTTTTGGTTCTTATATCAGAGTCAGGGTGCATTTCTTTGGTTCTGTGTTTCGGGGCAAAGTGTTTCCTTCACTTGCTCTGGTTTCAGATTCAAGGTGTGTTTCTTTCTCTGGCTCTGGTTCAGGGCCAGGGTGCTAGATTTCCTGCTCAGAGATCGGTTGGTTTCAGGTTCACTTGGTCAGTGGTAGAGTTGGCTCTGGTTTCATGGCCAAACTGTGTTTCTTTCACTGGCCCCTTCGTTTTAGTTTTTGGCTCTAGTTTTAGGGTCAGGGCATATTTCTTTCACAGTTTCTGGTTTCAGGGTCAAAGTGTGTTTCTTTGGCTATGATTGTAAAGTCAGGATGTGTTTCTTCAGTTCAGGGATAAAGCATTTCTTTTACTTGCTCAGGTTTCAGATACAGGATATGTTTCTTTCACTGGCTCTTGCTTCAGGGCCATGGTGGGTTTCTTTGGCTGGTCCTTTTATGCTAAAAAACTACTACTGCACATTTATATTGAGTTCTAGAGTTTAGAGAAGTGAACCCATGCCCCCAATTCTAACCCGGAAGATCTCTCCAATTGATGATCACTTAAAAATAAAAATTTTCTCCAAGGGAGCATTACTGAAGAAACAAACTACTCTTAAGAGTAGATTGCATTCCCAGGAGTGGGTGGCTTTTCTGTTTTAAAAATATCCCATGTTCTATACTTGTATTATTTTGCTTATATATAATGTTCTCTTTTTAATCCTAAAGGTCTATTATTATAGCTTCTGCTTTAATGCTTCCAGGGTATTATAGAATTTCTCAATATACATAAAGCTCTTTTCCTTATGTTTGTTTGTTTTTTCCTATTTCAACATTTTAGTTTTTGCTTTGTCTTATTTTATTTTGTTATTAATCTTTGGACATCTGTTTATTTTCTAATTCTAGACAAAAAGGGGGTAGAAGGGGTGTATCTGGATCTGTAGGCAGTTTGGGAGGAACTTGTAGAAATGAAGAGAGGGGAAACTTAATCTGGATATACCATGTGAGAGAAAAAAATGTATTTTCAATAAGAAAGGAAAATTCTTCTCAATTTTTTAATGTTGATATGGTATTAATTCTTGTTATTTGATCTTCACTTAAGACTAGGCTATTAAAATCACTCAAAGATGTACATTGTTGCAATAATATTATGAAGTGGGAACAGAAATATATCTGCACTGAATTTTCTTTTTTTTCAGTTTGATATATTTTATTTTTTATTATTAAAATTTTATTAAAAATTTTCACCTCCTCCCCTCCACCCATTTCCCTCCCATTCCCCCCCCTCTCCTCCTCCCTCTCCATTCCAAAGAGCAGTTCCCTGCCCTGTGGGAAGTTCAAGGTCCTCCCCCCTCCATCCAGGTCTAGGAAGGTGAACATCCAAACAGACTAGGCTCCCACAAATCCAGTTCATGCAGTAGGATCAAAACCCAGTGTCATTGTCCTTGGCTTCTCAGCAGCCTTTATTGTCCGCCATGTTCAGAGAATCCAGTTTGATCACATGCTTTTTCAGTCCCAGTCCAGCTGGCGTTGGTGAGCTCCCATTAGATCAGCCCCACTGTCTCAGTGGGTGGGTGCGCCCCTCTCGGTCCTGACTTCCTTGCTCATGTTCTACCTCCTTCTGCTCCTCGTTTGGACCTTGGGAGCGCAGTCCGGAGCTCCAATGTGGGTTTCTGTCTCTATCTCCTTCGATCGCCAGATGAAGGTTTTAAGGTGATATGCAAGATATTCGTATGGCAAAAGGATAGGGCCATTTCAGGCTCCCTCTCATCAGCTGCCCAAGGAACTAGCTAGGGACATCTCTTTGGACATCTGGAACCTCTCTAGAGTCAAGTCTCTTGCCAACCCTAAAATGGCTCCCTTAATTAAGATATATACTTCCCTACTCCCATATCCACCCTTCCTCCATCCCAACCCTCCCATTCCCTCAAGCTCTCCCCATCCTCCCCTTCTCACTTTTCTCTCCCCATCTTCCCTTGCCCCCACACCACCCCCACCAATAAGTTCCCAATTTTTGGCTGGCCATCTTGTCTACTTTCAATATCCAGGAGGATAACTATACATTTTTCTTTGGGTTCACCTTCTTATTTAGCTTCTCTAGGATCATGAATTATTGGCTCAATGTCCTTTATTTATGGCTAGAATCCACTTTGAGTGAGTACATACCACATTCATCTTTTTGGGTCTGGGTTACCTCACTCAGGATAGTGTTTTCTATTTCTATCCATTTGCATGCAAAATTCAAGATGTCATTGTTTTTTACTGCTGAGTAGTACTCTAATGTGTTTCTATTCCACACTTTCTTTGTTCATTCTTCCATTGAGGGGCATCTAGGTTGTTTCCAGGTTCTGGCTATTACAAATAATACTGCTATGAACATAGTTGAATAACTGCTTTTGTCATATGATAGGGCATCTCTTGGGTATATTCCCAAGAGTGGTATTGCTGGATCCTGAGGTAGGCTGATCCCGAATTTTCTGAGAAACTCCCACACTGATTTCCAAAGTGGTTGCACAAGTTTGCATTCCCACCATCAATGGATAACTGTACCCCTTACACCACATCCTCTACAGCAAAGGCTATCATTGGTGTTTTTGATTTTAGCCATTCTGTCAGGTGTAAGATGATATCTCAAAGTTGTTTTGATTTGCATTTCCCTGATTGCTAAGGAGTTTGAGCATGACCTTAACTGTCTTTTGGCCATTTGAACTTTCTCTGTTGAGAATTCTCTGTTTAGTTTAGTGCCCCATTTTTAATTGGGTTAATTAGGATTTTAAAGTCTAGTTTCTTGAGTTCTTTATATATTTTGGAGATCAGACCTTTGTCTGTTGCGGGGTTGGTGAAGATCTTCTTCCAGTCAGTAGGTTGCCTTTTTGTCTTAGTGACAGTGTCCTTTGCTTTACAGAAAATTCTCAGTTTTAGGAGGTCCCATTTATTCAATGTTGCCCTTATTGTCAGTGCTACTGGGGTTATATTTAGGAAGTGGTCTCCTGTGTTCACGTGTTGTAGACTACTTCCCACTTTCTCTTTTATCAGGTTCAGTGTGTTCAGACTGATATTGAGGTCTTTAATCCATTTGGACTTGAGTTTTGTGCATGGTGATAGATACGAATCTATTTTCATTCTTCTACAGGTTGACAACCAGTTATGCCAGCACCATTTGTTGAAGATGCTTTCTTTCTTCCATTGTATACTTTTAGTGCCTTTGTCAAAAATCAGGTGTTCATAGGTTTGTAGGTTAATATCCAGTCTTCTATTTGATTCCATTGATCGACTTCACTGTTTTTAATGCCAATACCAAGCTGTTTTCAATACTGTAGCTCTGTAATAGAGTTTGAAGTCAGGGATGGTAATGCCTCCAGAAGTTCCTTTATTGTATAAGATTGTTTTGGCTATTCTGGGTTTTTTGTTTTTCCATATAAAGTTGATTATTGTTATCTCAAGGTCTGTGAAGAATTTGGTTGGGATTTTAATGGGGGTTGCAATGAATTTATAGATTGCCTTTGGTAGAATTGCCATTTTTACTATGTTGAATCTACCCATCCAAGAGCATGGGAGGTCCTTCCATTTTCTGGTGTCCTCTTCAATTTCTTTCTTCAATACCTTAAAGTTCTTGTCCAATAGATCTTTCACTTCCTTTGTTAGACTTACCCCCAGATACTTTATGCTATTTTTGGCTATTGTAAAAGGTAACATTTCTCTGAATTCCCTCTCTGCGTCTCTATCCTTTGTGTATAGGAGGGCTACTGATTTTTTTGAGTTGATCTTGTAACCTGCCACATCACTGAAGCTATTGATGTGCACTGAATTTTCATGCCTTTATCTTTGTGACTATTGACTGTAATCTCTCTCTTTCTTTCTATCATTTGCAGCAGGTCTCACCTACTCTTCAGCACTGTGATCTCCAAGGGATATTTAAAAGAAAAGGAAAACAATGAAAGTGAGTGAGTGATTTATTTTTAGCATGTCAAGTCCATGATATAGATATTTGGGTTGGCAAGGAGACAAGTAGAAGATACTGCTGGTATAATTAATCCCCTATGTGCTTTTAACAACACAATGCAACAAAGCATCCGTCTCTGTAATCTAAAGATGAAGTATAAATTAAATAATAAAATTATTTTTAATTATTTGTAAGATAGTGTTATAACCACATTTAATCACCAGGAAATGAATTTTATAAAAAATGAAAGACATAAACCACAGAGAAACCCTGTCTCGAAAAACCAAAAAAAAAAAAATGAAAGACATTAAATACATTGCTCTATATTTGCTCTTTCTTCTGCAAGTTGCTTTTGGTTACGAAGTTTTATCAAAGCAGCAAAAAGTAACTAATATAGTTCTTTGTACCAAAGACTTGGCTGTGAGAAAGAATCTGCCCATGGTATTTTTGAATGGATCTAGATGATCTAAGAACTGTGGAATAGAAAAGTAATTCATTAGCTAGAGCAATAAGACAACAAAAGGAGATTAAGGGGATGCAATTTGGAAAGAAGTCAAATTTTGCCTATTTGAAGATGATATGATAGTATACATAATTGATCCCCAAAATTCTACTGGGGAAATCCTACAGCTGATAAACATCTTCAGTAAAGTGGCTGGAAAGATTAACATAACAATGCTGGTATGAATATGGTTGAGCAAATGTCCTCGTGGTATGAGCATGCATCCTTTGGTAACATGCCCAAGAGTGGTACTGCTCAGTCTTGAGGTAGATGGATTCCCAGTTTTCTGAGAAACCGCCATCTTGATTTCCCCAGTGGTTGTATGAGTTTGCACTCTCACCAGAAATGAGGAATGTTTCCTTTACTCTGTATCTGGTCCAGTATAAACTATCATCAGTGTTTTTGTTTTTATCTATTCTGACTGGTGTAAGATGTATCTCAGAGTCATTTTGAGTTGCATTTCCATAATGCCTAAAGATATTGAGCAATTGATTACTCAAGTGTTCTTTTTGCCCTTTGAGATTTTTCTGTTGAAAATTCTCTGTTTAGATCTGTACCCCATTTTTAAATTGGACTATTTGATATGTTGATGCCTAATTTCTTTAGTTCTTTCTATATTTTGGAGATCAGTCCAATGTGGGGTTGGTGAGGATCTTTTCCCGTTCAGTTGACTGCCATTTTGACTGTGTCCTTTGCTTAAAGAAGCTTCTCAGTTTCAGGAGGTCCCATTTATTTACTGTTGTTCTTAGTGTGTATGCTACTGGTGGTATATTTAGGAAGTGGTCTCCTATGCCCATGTGTCCAAGGCTCCTTCCAAATTTCTTTTCTTTGAAGTTCAGTGTGGTTGGATTTATGTTAATATCTTTGATACTTTGGACTTGTATTTTGTGCATGGTGATAAATATCAGTCTATTTGTATTTTTGTTCATGTTGACATACATTTATTCTAACACCATTTGTTGAAGATGCTTTCTTTTTCCATTGTATAATTTTAGGTTCTTTGTCAAAAATCAGGTCTCTGTAGGTGTGTGTGTTAATATTAGAACCCTTTGTTTGATTCCATAGGTCTACTGGTATGTGTTTATGCTAATACCAAGATGTTTTCACTACTGTAGCTCTATAACAGGGTTTTTATGGCAGGGATAATGATGCCTCCAGAAGTTTCTTTATTGTACAGAACTTTTTTTTGTTATCCTGGGTTTTTTGTTTGTTCAAAACATAGAACTAAGAAACTGTATATCAAAACCACAAATAATCCAATTAAAAGCTGGTACAGATATAAACAGAATTCTCAAAAGAATAGAAAAGAGAAAACCTAAGTGGATGTAAAATACTTAAAGATATGTTTATCCTTAGTCATCAGGGAAATGCAAATCAAAACTATTTTGAGATTGCATCTCATACCTGTAAAACAGAAAGTGAACAACTGATAGCTCATACTGGTAAGGATGTTAAATAAGGGCAACACTCTTCTTTTGCTAGGAAGAGCATAAAGTTTTAGAGATACTATGAAAATCAATGTGGTAGTTCCTAAGAAAGATGGATAGATCTACATCAAGATACAGCTATGCCATTCTTGAGCATATACACAAAGGACGCCAAAGAAACACTTGCTCATCTATCTTAATTGCTACTCTTTTTGATTAGCCTGGAATTGTAAAAAAACCTAAAAGATTCTCAATGGAAAAATGGAAAAAAATAATGTGATTATTTACACAATGGAGAATGACTTAGCTGTTAAAAAATGATGTCATCTTAGCCATTCTGACCAGTATAATTTTATATATTCCAGAGTCATTTGGATTTGCATTTCCTTGATGGCTACAATTAAAAGCTCCAATGATAGCTTTGCTGGAGAGTATGTGGAGTAAGGGGAACACTCTCCCATTGCTAGAGGGAGTGCAAACTCATAGCCACTTTGGAAATCAGTATAGCAGTTTCTCAGAAAATTGGAAAGCAATTTACATCAAGATCCAGAAATAACACTTGAGCATGTAGCCAAAGGATGCCTACTTATACCACAAGGATATTTGCTCAATTTTGTTTATAGAAGCATTATTTGTAATAGCCATAATCTGAAAACAACCTAGATGCCCCTCAAATAAACTCAGCAGAAAAATTAGGACATCTTGAAATTTGAAGGCAAATGGATGAAACTAGAAAAGAAAATCATCCTGAGTGAGGTAACCCAGACCCAGAAAGACAAACATGGTATCTACTCACTCATATATAGATACTAGACATAAATTAAAGGATAACTAGCCTATAGTCCACAAACTCAGAGAAGTTAGATAATAATGAGAACCCTAAGAGAGACACACATGGATCTTCTTGGGAAGGGAAACTAACAAGATCTCCTGAGAAAATTGGGAGCATAGGGGTGACAAAAGGGGGTAAAATGAGGAGATGGAGAAGAGGTGGGGGAAGAGAACATGAGGGAACAGGATGACCAAGATAGGAAAAGGACGTAGAGGAGAAAAAAAGAAAGAAATATCTTGATTAAGGGAGCCATTAAGATATCTTGATTGAGGGAGTAATTATGGGATTTAGTAAGAAACATTTCCCTAAGGAAATCCCAAGGAATCCACAAGGATGATCCCAGATGAGACTTAAGCAATAGTACAGAGGATATCTGAACTGGCCTTCCCCTGTAATAAAATTTATGATTAAATTAATTCTCATCATAGAGCCTTCATCTAACAATTGATAGAAGGAAATGCAAAGAGTCACAGCTAAGCAGCAGGCCCAGCCCCCAGAGTCCACTCAAAAAGAGGAAGGAGTGATAACGTGAGCAAAGGGGTCAAGACCATGATGGTGATACCCATAGAAACACCTGACCTGAGCTAGTGGGAGCTCACTGCCTCTAGACTGACAGTGGAGGAATCTGTGCTGCTGCAGCCTGGCCCTCCAGACAGGGGTAGAGGAGTAGAGTGAGGTGAAGTAGTAATTAGAATATATTATACGAAAAAGTAGTCTATTTCAACAAAAGGTAAAAACAATAAAAATGTATCTAAAAAATAAAAAAAAACCATCATATACTTCCAATTAAAAATATTTTAAGCCGGGCGGTGGTGGTGCACGCCTTTAATCCCAGCACTCGGGAGGCAGAGGCAGGCGGATCTCTGTGAGTTCGAGACCAGCCTGGTCTACAGAGCTAGTTCCAGGACAGGCTCCAAAACCACAGAGAAACCCTGTCTCGAAAAACCAAAAAAAAAAAAAATTTTAAGTACTAGCTTATTTTATAGCCATGTTTAAAATTGTATGAAAGTGTAAACCAGTAAATCCCATGGGAAATAACTAAGCTACCCACTGTTGAATTAAGTTTTAGGAGTATTTAGTATTTGTCAGAACCATTCACAGACACATATATTGGTCCTGACATGGAATTAGCTCTCCAAACTGACATGTGCTGTGATGGCTAGTTATGCTTTAAGTTGACATTACCATGCTTAGCAGATATGTAAAACAATAATTGCTTCTAACCTGTGACCCCCACTTACCTAAGCACAATTTTCTTCCTATAATTCTGGGAGTCTTGCTGAAGCAAGGAAAAAGGGATCATATAAGTCAGGAGGGTCATGACAAGGGAACCTACAGAGAGAGTTGACTTCAGCTCATGGGAGCATACAGACTCTGGAACAACACTTAGGAGGCCTCCCTGGGACCTACACAGGCCCTCTGCATGTGTGTGAATGTAGTGTAGCCTGGTCTCTTTGTAAGGCTCCTATCAGTGAGATCAGGACCTGTCCCTGGAGCTTAGCTGGCTTTTGGGAATCTCCTCTCTTTAGAGGATTACCTGGCACAGCATAATGCAAGTGGGGGAGCTTGTTTCTAGTCAACTTGAGGTGTCCTGGTTTGTTCAAGTCCATGGGAGGCCGGCCCTTCTTGAATGGAGGAATGGAAGGGGAAGTAGGGAGGTGTGAAATGGGTGTGGGAGAAGAGGAAGGAGGGGAAACAGTTGTCAATATGTAAAATAAATTAAACAAAATGTTTTAAAAAGAAGGAGGAAATAAAAATTGTGGTAGTGGTCATATTCTCACCCAGTGAAATTAACATTTTTGATCCATCGACCTCTGGGTTATGGGCCCAGCAGGCTTCTGCTCCACCACTCTGCTACCTACAGTGCAGAGTGACTGTCAGAGTGAACTGTAATGCTGAGAAAAGCACCAACTGCCCACAGAAGCCTCTCCTGGTTAGTCCTAGAAATTTATGTGGAATCTGATTCTGTTGGAATCCAGATCTGGGATGAAGAGGGCTTTGTTGAATCCAATATTCTCTTCCCAAGAGCAAAATGTGAGACTTTGCACCTTCTATATGGTTCTTGTTGTTTAAATATGAGGAGCTGAGATGGAAATTGGTGATTATAATTAACCTTATAAATTGAATGTGGTAAAGTTTGTCTATCAGTTTATATGTATAAATGGGTCTGTATTTTCTGGTTTGTCCATAAGTTCTGCTGCAAGTATGGGAGCTGAAATGGAAATGAGTCTGTTGTGGGAGTGTCATATATCAATCTGTTGATTTCATTGGTTAAGCAATTAAAGAAACTGCTTGGGCCTCATAGGTTAAAACATAGGTGGGTGGAGTAAACAGAACAGAATGCTGGGAGGAAGAGGAAGTGAGCTCAGACTCGACAGCTCTGCACTCTGGAGCAGAGACGCCATGCTCCCGACTCCTGGGAGGACGCGGGGATAGCTCTGCTCTCTGAGGCACACGCGATGAAGCTCCAACCCAGGATGGATGTAGGCTAGAATCTCCCTGGTAAGCCACCTCGTGGGCTACACTAGAAATGGGCTAGTCCAGGTGAGAGAGTTAGCCGAGAAGAGGCTAGATAGAAATGGGCCAAGCAGTGTTTAAAAGAATACAGTGTCTGTGTAATTATTTCGGGTAAAGCTAGCCGTGCGGGCAGCTGGGTGCTGGGGACGCAGCCCACCACTCATATTACTACATGAGTCAGGCAAATTGAATGTGTAAATCATGGTGATAACCACATTTTGTTTCTGACTTGTCTCCTTTGAATGGTAAACTTTTTATGTTCTGTGTTTATTGTTGTTTTGTTTTGTCCCTGCTTATGTTGGCCACATGCTATCATTAATATTGCTTGCTTTGATATTCAGGCCTCAAAATTTATCTGTGAGCATTTTGGTCACTGTATTAAATTTAGCAAGGATTCAAATGTCTTTTAACTGTGGATAATATCAAAGTTGTTTTATACTGTTCTACTTTATCTAAAAGTTGGCTCTAGATTGGGTTATGGCTCCTCTCTTTAGACTCAAGCATGATTACTTAAAAGTCTCTCCTCTGCCCTATATCAGGTAATCAATCTGATTTTGTGACAGGGAAAAGAGATCATGCAAAAAAGCAAAAACTTTAAAGACTATTGGTTTTATTTAACTGCCAAAACTTTGCTAAGTTATAAACTTCATGTTAAGGTTTGTGAGACTGTTATGTGAACTTTCTGTTTCTCAAGATTCCTAAGTTAATTGCGTATGGTTAAAAATCTATAAAATCTGTAACAAAACATTAAAGCGAGGTTGATAGTTAAAAATCTACACTCAGATTATCTTACAGGAACTACATGGTGTGACACCATTTTGGGATTTAAGTAACATGTGGCTTGCCACAGTCTTAGCTGATGTCTCCCATTGGGATGGAGACTAACATATATCTGGCAGTTATTTTTACTAGTATTAGAGAGTATGCATACCACATGACTTTACTGCTATCTTAATTAAATGTGACCACACACTGTAAACCAACCAAGAAATCAACAACAGGTCTCCAAGATATTTTGGAGTATGATGAATTTTTGTATGATAATTCTTGTCCTAGAACCAAGGTTAATAAAAGATTTGATTTAAAAATAATGCTTTTAAAATAATGTATTATAAGGAATTATTTTAAATAAGATATTAAAACTATACCTCCATGCATTCATACACAAGAATGTAACTTGTGTTGGTAGTCAAATACTAGAATTTAAGAGTCATTTAGTCATGAAGTAGTAGTGGAAATAAGCTAGGCTTGGCAGTGTGTGACAGGGTTGGAGTTCCTAAAGATAGTCCAGTTACAATGGGGAATCCCAGTTTTGGAAATGGTGGTGTTATGTGAGGGTCATCAGGAACAATAACTACAACATAATTGACATGATTGAGTCTAGAAGACAGGTTGTGTGTGCTGACAAATGTGGAACCTGAGAGATTACCTGAGCCCCTTAGAGAATGCCAGAGGATTATAAGGTATTCTTAGTGTAAGTGTTATACCTCTGGAGGGAAAGCTATTCTGACTGTGAGAATTCAGGCTGTACCTGTAGGTGTTACACCTCTGAAGGAAAAGGTATCCTGGATGTAGAAAGCCAGGCTATAACTGTAGCTTGAAACAGAAAAGTGTTTGAGTTGTAGGTATACCCTGGCTTCTGACAGTAAGGGTACCCTTCTCTTTGGAACTGTAACACTTATAGAAATACCCCGGCTTCTGATAGTCAAGATATTATTCCTTTCTGAGCTGTAACACCTATAGGTATATTTTGGTTTCCAACAACCAGGATACATTTTTCTTCCAAGCTGTAGGTGTAGCGTGGCTTCTGGTGACCAAAATTCCTTTCCCTTCCAAGCTGTAACTGTTAGTATTCAGGCATCTGTACTGGTCTGGACCTTGGGATTCTGACAGGATACATCCTCAGCTGCACCCACTAAGAGTACCTTCTGTGCACATTCACTATATTTCTCTGAAAAGGATGCTACTCACCTCCCATCTCTTTGTCTTTCTCTGTCTCTGTGTGTTACCCCCTCTCTCCCTCCTCCTTCTCTATATGTCTTTCAGTCTCTCCCTCTCTCTTCTCTTCTGCTGCTCCTATCCCCAGAGAGGCTCCCTCCCCCTGTTCCCTTCAGTCTTCTTTTATTTCCTTTCCCCTAATAAAACCCCTCCACATGAACTCTGTTGCATGGAATCTTTACCTCTCCTGGTGCTTTTTCAATTACAACAGTAACATCTACAACAACCAGGATACCTTTTCCTTCTGAGCTATATGTATAACCTGGTTTCCGAGAGTCAGAATACATCTTCGTCCAGAGCTGTAACACTTAAATTTAGAGCACAGAGTTGGAGTTTGGTTTTGCCTTGTCCAGATTGTGGTTGTTCCCTGTTTCTTCCTTTGTGAAGTAAAGAAGGGGTACATAATTAATTTTTTTGATATTGAAGGAATCCAAAATTTAGAAGTTTTTATAAGGATATGGAACTATTAAAATGTTTTATATTATATGTTTATTAACATATAATCTTAAAAAATAAATTAAAAGATAAAGAGTTAGGATCAGAGCCATGAGCACAAAATACAAAAAACCTGAAACTTATATTCATATTTTATGATGAAGCAACATGAGACAATGACCTAAGCAGTCTGGCGAAGAGCCTATAGAATGTTGCTCCTTACCATAGCTCTATTCAGGCTAACTGACTTAAGAATATATGTCAGGACAATTTTGTCTTTACTAACTTTGTTAAGAATGTAGGCAAAATGATAGACTGAGAAAAATTACATTGAATGAGGTAAACCAGATCCAGAAAGACAAATACTATGTATTATCTCCCATGTATTTTTGAGTCTTTTGTTTGTTTGTTTTTCATTTGAGACAGAGTATCTCTTCATAACAGTCCTAGCTGCCCTGGAACTAGCTCTTGTAGACCAGGTGACCTCAAAATCACAGAGATCCAACTGCCTGTGCCTCCCAAGTGCTGGGATTAAAGGTATGCATCACCACTGCCCATAGTCTTATGTTTTTATGTGAGTGTTTCATTTAGACTAGACATAAGGTCAGGAAATTGGTAAGAGACAAAGAATAGGGGATAAATCTGAAGTGAAAGGAAACAACACAGGAGATATGAAGGAGGAAAGAAAAATAAAGGCACAGGAAGGATTAAATTAGGTGGGAATCATATAGAAGAGTACATTTGGAGAGAGATAGTTGACACTAAGGACTTTTGAAAACTCTATAGAAACCTACTACTACAGCAGAAACTTTGTTAAAGACATGTACATATATAAAAGAAGTTCAGATTACCTATAACAAGGGAACAATACCTTTACGATACCATAGCGATCAAATGAAAGAGTCTAGTCCCAGAGGCTGCAGTTAAAAGCACTTTTTCCTCTTGAAGGGGACCTATGCTCTGTCTATAGCACCCACATACTAGCTCTCAACCACCTGAAAGTCCAATTCTATGAGATTTGATGTCCTTTTCTGAACTACTTAGGCACCAGCCATGTTCATGGTCCACAATGTGGACTGAAACATTCATACACAAAAATAAAATAAAAAGCTAAAAGCCCAATGTCATGATTAGGATAATTAATTGTGAATTTTTGGCTTCCATAGACCTTCCCAAACATGTCAAAATATTGCCAGTGTTCTTAAATACCCTCTAGAACTTGAAGGAAAGATGTTAATGTCAAAAATAGAACAATGTTGAGTCTCAGGACATGGGAAAATCAAGCTGGTACTGACCTAAAAATTTATCCCTACGTGTTATCTTTCACTGTGCTGGAAGGTGCTATGCATGCTGTCAGGGAATAAAAGTCAACAACAGTCATATTTTGTTGGGAACCCGATGAGCATAATAATGGTTGGCCTGGTTAGATATGTCCATCTGTGTAGTGATGGCATAGGTGTTATGTGAATAACTATTATGATTGGATTTAAGGCTTGCTCCATGAGATGAAACTCATACTATTTACTGCTAACAATGTCCCAAACCCATGTCTGCATAAGTTATAGAGTAGAGAACATACAGATACAGTAATACACCATTTCCTAAATTCTTTTATACTCACTGATTAGGGCATCTTTCAACTCTTATGATATCAGCTTCTTTTCTAGAGGTTGACATTAACATGACTGGTCCACAAACAGAGAATCAGATATTGTGGAGTGTTCAGCAATTAATGTGACAACCTTAACAAAAAACTTCATCACCTAGGTCCAGGAATGAGTATTAAAAGGGACTAGAAAGATTGTAAGAAACAGAGATAGTAGATATTTGAAGTGAAACAGTATTTGATGTGTATTACATGAAAATGTTGTATATATGAACCCAGAGCAGGTGTGGATACATGCTCAAACATTTCATAAGATCAAATCAGGCCACAACATGAAGGGAGGAAGGGCTCATGAAGTTTCATCTCTAGGTGAGAAGCTATTGGCAATTTTCTGTTGGCAGAATGCAAGTATATTTTCCTCAAGAAATTGATTACAGAAAGGATGTACAAGCCCCAATAAATGCCCCTATACTTATGTACATACAGTGTACTAAGTAGACTCTGAATTTAAAAACAAGGCACATTAATTCAGAAGGGAAAGTTTATGGGAAGATATGTGGGAAATCGAGCAGAAGGATTGGAGCATGGGTTTGATACCAATATATTATAGATATATTAAATTCTTAAAAATGAATTTAAAATTTTGAAACATTTCACTATTGTTTTTATTTAAATGTTTCTGTAGATATCTATAAAATTATTTCAATAATTGTAGGAAAATTTAAAGTAGAAGGTGGAAAGAAAAATGTTTTTTGATGTAAGCAAATACATCACCAGACATAAAAATCCCAGGTATAGTCAGCCAAAGCAATGCTAAGAAATCAGATCTGATGTGAAGTATTAACAGTTACTTCAGAGCTGTAGAATTAAGAGCAGAGCCAACCGTACTGAGACAAAACAGAAACACAGATACGTGAGGTAGAATAGAGGACAGAACTACAGCTACCCTGTTTTATTTCAAGATGCCGAAAACACACATAGGAAGTTGAACAGCATTTCAAATCAATACTGCTGGGAAAACTGGATTTCAACATGAAGATGAAAAGAGAAAATTAAACAAATCTTCCCAAATCCTCATCCCTTATTCTGTACAAAGTACAATTCCAAATGGATTAAGGAACTACACATAACACTGAAAACAATAATCCTAACACTGGAAAATCCCTAATCCCTGCAAGTAGGGATTAGGCTCCAAAGTATAGGCAGAGGTAGAGATTTTCTAAACTACTCCAGTAGTGTAGAAAATGTGAAAAATTGACAAATGGAATCTCACAAAACTTCTGGGTACCGAAAACTGTCAAGTGAGATTAGTCATCCTGGATAAAGCGAGAAATCTTTAGAGTTTCATCCATCAGAGGATTAGTATTGATAATTTATATAGAGAGCTCAAAAAACAAAATAAGAACATAGAAAACAAAGAACTAAACAAAGTTTAGTTTATTTCTTGTTGATAGAAATGAAAACTACTGTTATCACCTTGGAAACTGATCTAGAGGTTTCTAACACAAAACTGGAAAGAAAGCTATTATTATGCCCAGTTCTGAACTCCTGAATATGCACCTTTTGTACCTTATCCTTCTACAAAGATACTTATACAACAATGTTCATTTCTCCTCCACACACAATAGCTAGGACATGGAAAGGACTTAGAAGCCTTCCAGTAGAATAGATTAAAATGTGGTGTATATATATATATATATATATATATATGAATAGTAAGTAGTTGTAAAAAATTAAAATAATAAAAATTATAGATAAATAAAAGGGACTGGAAAAAACCTGACCCAAGCACCTAGGGTCCAGAAAGAGAAATAGTGAATGTTCTCTCTAATGTGTAGATATTAGCTTTTTATCTTTTGTTTTAGTCTGTTTCACATGAAGCATGAGTAGAATCAGGTAAAGTAAAAATAGGCCATTGGTGAAGGAATGCATTATAGGAGTCTGAATAGTAGGTTATAGGTAAGACAAGAGTAAAAAGAAGGCATGTTTGATGAAATATGGCATATCCCAGAAGGGTCATAGAAAATTCTCAGAAGTCAGGAAAGGTGCAAGAGAAACCAATGTGGAAACTTACTATCTTGCAGTCCAATAATTTAAATTTATTATTCATGGCTATAGCATAAAACACAATATAAGACCGAGGTATATTAGTGCTTATAGCTATAAGCATGGAAGGTGGGAGGAGAATATGGGAGTTCAGAGGTAGTGGGTAGAAAGTGTGATGTGGGAGGTCCTTCTGTATATGTGTTGCTTTTATTGATTAATGAATAAAGAAACTGCCTTGGTCTGTTATAGGGTAGAAGAGAGGTAGGTAGAGGAAACTAAACTGAATGCTGGGAGAAAGAAGGCATAGTCAAGAGAACCCATGTAGCTGCTGCCAGGAAGCGATGAGCCAGAACCTTGCTGATAAGCCACAGCCACATGGTGATACACAGATTAATAGAGATGGTTAAATTAAGATGTAAGAGCTAGCCAATAAGAAGCTAGAGCTAATAGGTCAAGCAGGGATTTAAATAATATAGTCTCGGTGTAATTATTTCAGGAGTCTGGGTGGCCAGGAAATGAATAAGCAGCCTCTCCCACTACAGAAGTGAGTTCACAAAAACTAAGGATATATGAAATTGCCCATGGAAATATTGATTAATAGATTAGTTTCAAAATACCTAATTAAAGAAAATTAAAAACAGAAGAACATCATGTGGGTACACAATACTGCTCCAAGAAGTCATGGGATATTAAACAAAAATAGCAGAAGAGGTTGAGAAAAACATCCCTATGAGTTTAATAAGAAATTATTTATCTTTCTGAAACTTGCAAAACTTACTTAATATGATTATTTCTAGATGGATCTACTCTTTGTGAAATGAAACAATTTTGTTAATCATGGCCAAAGAACATTTCATTGTGTAAAAAAAAATCTCATATTTTCTTTATTTATTCCTCTATGTTTGGAGATGCAGGTGCCTTTGAAACTTAGCTATTGTGAATAAAGTTGAAATAAACATTTACAGGAAATTATTTCTTTGATTTGTTGACTTAGAATTATTTATTTATTTATTTATTTATTTATTTATTTATTTATTTATTTATTTATTTTGGTTTTTCGAGACAGGGTTTCTCTGTGGCTTTGGAAGCCTGTCCTGGAACTAGCTCTGTAGACCAGGCTGGTCTCGAACACACAGAGATCCACCTGCCTCTGCCTCCCAAGTGCTGGGATTAAAGGCGTGCGCCACCACCGCCCGGCAACTTAGAATTTTTGTACAAATAATCAGGAATAGAAGAGCTGAGCGTTATAAGGAAGAGCAATATTTAATTGTTCCATATGACTACAATGTTACTGCATTAGCTTATATTCCATATATATATATATATATATATATATATATATATATCCTCTTTTGTTCATATCTCAGGTATAATTTACTGCTATTTGTTTTCTTAATCACTGCCATTGTTACTGGGATGAGATGAAGTATCAGTTTAGTTTTGATTTGCATTTATATGCTGAATAGTGAAGTTGAATATTATTTGTTTTGTTTTGTTTTCCCAAGACAGGGTTTCTCCATGTAACAGTTGTGGCTCTCCTGAAATGAGCTCTTGTAGACCAGGCTGGCCATGAACTCACAGAAATCCACCTGCCTCTATTTCCCAAGAGCTGGAATTAAAGACATGCTACATAACCACTCAGCTGAAATTATTTCTTAATTCATCAGTATTTTAAAACTTTAATATAGCCCTGGATATATTAATTTAAATATATATTTTAGAATATAGTTTACATGGGCTTTTGCGAGGGGTATGTGTTGTGAAAATATAACGTTACTTAACTATTTCACTTTAAACCTGGGGCCTTTACTCAGTTGTTGTGGGTCTTTCTGGATATAAATGATTTATTTATGCTTAAAAGAAGACAATTTCTAAGTAGTCTTATTGAATTCAATTAAGGACAAACTGAAAGAATATACATTTATGTATTAGCGGAGTGGAATGAAAGCCATAACACCAAAGAAGTTGTGTTTTTAGGTGTAAATAATTGGAATAACAACTCATCCTTCAGAAATGATGGAAGGGTTTGTGCAATTATATTGTTCTTTTCTGAAACCTCCAGAGGGCACTTTTAATATCCCTGTTCCTTAGGCTGTAGATGAAAGGATTCAGCATAGGTGTGACCACTGTGTACATCAGTGAAGCTACTGCACAGTTTTTTGGAGAATTTGATACAGCTGAACCAACATATACTCCAACAGATGTTCCATAAAATAAGCAAACAGCTGAAAGGTGAGATCCACAGGTGGAGAAGGCTTTATATTTTCCACTTGTTGATGGAACTCTCTTGATGGAAGAAATAATTTTATAGTAAGAGAAAAGGATCACGGAGGTTGGAAATATACCAAAAAAGGCACCAATAAAATGTGTGACTATGATTTTGCTGAACATTTCATAACAGTCAAGATTTAGGAGTGGTGAAGGATCACAAAAATAGTTAGAGATTTGAATATCCTTGAAGTATGTAATTTGTAGCACAACCAAATTGTGCACCTGAGAGTCTAAAAGACTGGCCAAAACAGATATCAAAACTAAGAATGCACAGAGGTGAGGGTTCATAATGGTTGTGTAATGCAGGGGGTGACAGATGGCCACAAACCTGTCATAGGCCATTGCAGTCAGAAGCATACTATCCATACATGCAAAAATTATGAACATAGACATCTGTGTTAGGCAGCCCACATAGGAGATGTCTCTGCTTTGAGTCTGAATATCCCAAATCATCTTTGGAACTGTGGTGGAGATGAAACAGATGTCAGACCAAGAGAGGTTGGAGAGAAAGAAATACATTGGGTTATGGAGGTGGGAGTCAGAGGTGACAGCCAGGATGATGAGCAGGTTTCCAAGTACTGTAACTACATACATTAATAAGAACAATCCAAAGAGGATGGGTTGCAGTTCTGGATCTTCTGAGAGGCTCATGAGATGGAATTGTGAGACAACTGGTAGGTTTTGTGCTTCTGTATTGTTTGGACACCTTTGGGTAAACAAAATTAATTGGAAAAATACATAAAATAAGTCATGATTACATTATAATCTCAAATATAAAAGAAATAGTTTAAAAAGGGGAAAACCCATATATTTTAAATTCAAATTATTACAAGCCAAATTTTCTCTTGAGGATCACCACTTATACCATCAAGACAAGCCCAATGATCTGCAACTTTCTGTTTGGGTTTCCAATTTACAAATCTCCTTTCATACAAATCTATTTTTGAGGAACTAAACTCAACAGGCTTTTAAAACCAAGGAAATTAGAAATCATATGTTTAGGTCATGGTAAAATACATTTATTCTTTTTGTTGACACAAAGAAGAAAATAATATTCTTTCAATTTAAAAATTATTTCTATTATAGCAAAATTAATAACAGAATATATCATATATTTTCTAAAAGCCAAAATGTTCCTTAAGTTAAATTCTTATGAAGACACCAATTAATTAAACTGTATTATTTTGTACATTAACTTAACATGGTCCTTTTAGACAGACAAAGAAATTGTTATAAGGGAATATTTTAAAATCCTGTACTACCTTTAGAAAGAAAACCTAAAAAAATTAATGTGTAAGTGAAGAGGTCACTTGTTCGTTTCAGCCACTCAGAACCAAAATAACATCACAGAAATTGTATTAATTAAATCACTGCTTGGCCCATTAGCTCTAACTTCTTATTGGCTGACTCTTACATTTTAATTTAACCCATTTCTATTAGTCTGTGTATCATCATGAGTTCGTGGCCTACCAAAAAGTTTCAGCACATCTACCTCTGGCCACAGATCCATGATGTCTCCCTGACTCTGCCCTTCTTGCTCCCAGCATTCAGTCCAGTCTTCCCCCTACCTAAGTCCTGCCCTATCAACAGGACAAGCCAGTTTATTTATTCATTAACCAAGAAAAGCAATACACAGACAGAAGGATCTCCCACACCATGAACGAATTTCTAGAATCATCTAGAATCTATATATGAAAATATGCAGTCTAAATATATATATTCATTCAATCATTCTAAATATATAAAAGCATGAAACAATCCCATTGAAGTAAAGAATCAGAAAGGACTGTCAACTAACCCCACTTCTTTTTGATATTGTACTTGAAGTTCTGACTGATACAAAAGGGTACTAAATAGATACAAATAGGAAAACTCAATCTATCCCTATTTGCAGATAATGTGATTTTATGTATTCAAAATCCCAACACCGCTAGCAGAAAACTTCTAGAAAAAAATTCAGTCTTTTGGCAGAATATAAGACAAACTTCCATAACTCAGTAGTTATTCTATGTGCCACACAACTGCCCTTAACTCCTGAGCTATCTCTCCAGCCCCTTACCTCACCTTTAAAGTGGGCATAATAAATCACCTACCTAAAGAACTTTTCACCCTGGAAAACCAATGCTTCCAAGACCTCTCTGTCCATCATCCACCCCACTCAATACTTAAATGTTTAAGTTGATTCTTTGCTGGGTCATGATCAAGATCCAAAGTCACTTTTTTGTTTTGTGCCCAAGAAAGACTCAGGTTTATTTCTCTAGGGCTGATGTAAATATATGATGAAATAACCCCCTGATATTGTCAGCCACCAGAGGAGAATACACATCACTGTCCCCCTGTATTTTCAATTTGCAACTTTGATGGCAAGGAATAATTATTGACTCTTTTACAACCTTGGAGACAGAATGCCCAGAACTCATAATTATACAAATTGTTACACAATATCACAGCTCCTTAGAGATTCTTAATTTTATAAGTGAAAAAGAAAAAAAAGAAAAATATGTCTTTAAAATGTTTTAGCTCTTTCTTTACTTACATATTTTATATATTATTTAAAATATCTATATGTTAGATACCAATAATTTGGATGAGATCAAGTCTTCAATATGTGGTATATGGGAGGGTTTGAAGGGAAGAAATAGAAAGGGGGAAATAATGTAGTGATTTTCTTCAAAAACAAAAGAAATAGTTAAAATTTTCTGTATGTTTAAAAATAGTTTCATTATTTTCTTTAAGTTAGTATTCAAAGTAAAAAAATTACTATGATGTTTTTCTTTTTTAGATGTTAGATGTTTATTTGATCACAGGAGTTTAAGTTTATTTGGGAACATGAGTGAAATGTTTATTTGAAAACATGAAGCTTTAGAAAGTCCTGGCTGTGGTACTTTCTTTTTTTCAGTATTAAAGGTCAGTTAATATGAATTGGCAAAACTTTGGTCTAGGCTTTCTTTTATAAATGGTTCTGTATATGTGCTTAGAGTATAGATCAATCTGAAGAGGCCCTTCAAGAACATTTCCCAGTGTTTTCTAAACAGATTAGTAAAGGGAAGAATGAAAACGAATGTGGCTTATATGTTCATTTACTTAATTTTTAATTCTTTATGGATTTATAGATTTAGTTTTCTTCTCCCAAGCATATAAACTATGACTTTCATATAGGTCTTATGATATATTCTATTGTTTATGCTCTAAACCATATATTTTTCATCCTGATATAAATATGTCCAAAATAGTCAGCTTGAAATCCCCAATTGTTCTTGGGGTAGGAAATAATTGTTTTCTGCACTTAAAGTTTTCCTGAATTTTTTTGTTTTTTTTTCTGTTTTTCTAGAAAGGGTTTCTCTTTGTAACAGCCCTAGCTGTCCTGTAACTAGCTCTATAGACCAGGTTGACCCCAACATTCTAGAAATTCACCCATCTTGCCTTTTGAGATCTGTGATTAAAGCCATGTGCCACCACTACCTGGAAAATTATTTTTATTTTTAAATTTATTTATTTATTAAAAATTTCCACCTCCTCCCCTCCTCCCATTTCCCCCCTCCCCCATCTCCCTCCCTCTCTAGTCCTAAGAGAAGTCAGGGTGCCCTGGGCTGTGGGAAGTCTAAGGCCCTCTTCCCTTCATCCAGGTCTAGGAAAGTGTACATCCAAACAGACTAGACTCCCAAAAAGCCACTTCATGCAGTAGAATCAAAACTCAGTGCCATTATCATTGGCTTCTCAGTCAGTCCAAATTGTCAGCCACATTCAGAGAGTCCAGTTTGATCACATGATCATTCAGTCCCAGTTCAGCTGGCCTTGGTGAGCTCCCATTTTGTGGCATACAGGTTTCTGTAGTAAGATCTGATGATTCTCCGAATTTCCTCTGTGTCTGTGGTTATGTCCCCCTTTTCATTTCTAATCTTGTTAATTTGCATGTTCTTTCTCTGCTGTTTGATTAGTTTGGATAGGGGTTTGTCACTCTTGATGATTTTCTCCAAGAACCAGCTTTTTGTTTCATTGATTCTTTGGATTGTTTTCTGTGTTTCTATTTTGTTGATTTTAGCCCTCAGTTTGATTATTTCCAGTCTTCTACTCCTTCTGGGTGAGTCTACTTCTTTTTTTCTAGAGCTTTCAGGTATGCTGTAAAGTCTCTAATGTGTGCTTTCTCCATTTTCTTTATGTGGGCACTTATTGCTATGAACTTTCCTCTTAGCACTACTTTCATAGTGTCCCATAGGTTTGTGTATGTTGTGTCTTTATTTTCATTGAATTCAAGGAAGACTTTAATTTCTTTCTTTATTTCTTCCTTGACTTAGGGGTCGTTCAGTAGATGATTGTTCAGTTTCCATGAGTTTGTATGCTTTTGGGAGGGGGGTGTGGTATTGTTGTTGAATTCTAACTTTATTCCATGGTGATCTGATAGTACACAGGTGGTTACTACAATTTCTTTGTATCTGTGGATGTTTTCTTTGTTACCAATTATGTGATAAATTTTTGAGAAGGCTCCATGAGATGCTGAGAAGGTATATTCTTTTCTGTTTGGGTGGAATGTTCTATCTGTTAAGTCCATTTGATTCATTACATCTGTTATTTCTTTTATTTCTCTGTTAAGTTTCTGTCTGGTTGACCTGTCCATTGGTGAGAGAGGAGTATTAAAATCTCCTACTATTAGAGTGTGGGGTTTGATGGCAGCCTTGAGTTTTAGTAATGTTTCTTTTACGTACGTGGGTGCTTTTATATTGGGGCATAGATATTCAGGATTGAGACTTTCTCCTGATGAATTGTTCCTGTTATGAGTGTAAAGTGTCCTTCTCCATCTCTTCTGATTGAATTTAGTTTGAAATCAATTTTGTTAGATATTAGTATAGTTACACCCGCTTTTTCTTTGGTCCATTTGATTGGAAAACCTTTTCCCAACCCTTTACTGTGAGGTAGTGTCTGTCCTTGAGTTTGAGGTGTGTTTCTTGTAAACAGCACAATGTTGGATCCTGTTTTTGTATCCATTGTCTTAACCTGTGCCTTTTTATAGGTGAATTGAGTCCATTGATATTAAGTGATATTAATGACAAGTGGTTGTTAACTCTGGTTATTTTTTCTGGCAGTAGTGTTTGTGTGTTTCCCTTCTTTGAGTTGTGATGGTGGAGGGTTGTCAGATTCTTTTGTTATTATGGGTGTTGTAGTCTTCCTTGGTTTGTGGTTTTCCATTTAGTATTTTCTGTAAGGCTGGGTTTGTGGCTACATATTGGTTAAATCTGTTTTTGTCCTGGAATATCTTGTTTTCTCCACTGATGGTGAATGCAAGCTTTGTTGGGTATAGTAGCCTGGGTTTGCATCCATGGTCTCTGAGTGTCTGCAGCAAATCTATCTAAGACCATCTGGCTTTCATGGTTTCCATAGAGAAGTCAGGTGCAATTCTGATAGGTTTCCCTTTATATGTTACTTGACCTTTTCCCCTTACAGCTCTTAATATTCTTTCTTTATTCTGTATATTTTGTGTTTTGATTATTATATGGCAAGGGGATTTTCTTTTGATCCAGTCTATTTGGTGTCCTGTATGCTTCTTGTACCTTCATAGGAATATCCTTCTTTAGGTTGAGAAAGTTTTCTTCTATAATTTTGTTGAATATATTTTCTGTGCCTTTGAGCTGGAATTTTTTCTCCTTCTTCTACCCCTATTATTCTTAGGTTTGGTCTTTTCATGGTGTCCCTGATTTCCTAGATGTTTTCTGTTAAGAATTTGTTGGATTTGTTATTTTCTTTAATCAATGAGTTTATTTCCTCTATAATATCTTCAGCATCTGAGATTCTTTCTTCTATCTATTATATTCTGTTGGGTATACTTGTCTCTGTGTTTCCTGTTCATTTACCCAGATTTTCCATATCCAGCCATCCCTCAGTTTGTGTTTTCTTCATTACCTCCATTTTATTTTTCAAGTCTTGAACTGTTCTCATTACCTGCTTGATTGCTCTTTCTTGGTTTTCTTGGGTATCTTTGAGAGACTTATTCATTTCTTCTACCTTTTTGTTTTTTATTTGTTTCTTTAAAGCAGTTTCTCACATCCTGTTTGAAGTCCTCTATTATTTCCATGTTACCTTTAAAGTCTATTTCTTCTACTTCCTCTGAAATTGGGTGTTCAAGTCTTCTTGTTACGTGATCCCTGGATTCTGGTATTGTCTTGTTGCCTTTCAGGTTGTTGGAGGAATTCTTGCATTGATACCTGCCCATCTCTTCCTTCAAATGTAGCCAGGAGAGTCTTGGCATCTTGGTCCAATCTTTGCTGTGACTGACTCTCTGGGTGGATCTCCTTAGTGCAGGAGCAGAAACTGTTCCTGGGCCAACGACCTCACAGACAATATGGCTGGCTTGGGGGAGGCAGAATAGTGTGGAACAAAGAAGCCCCTGCAGCAGGAGCTGGAGTGCCTCTGTGCTCCCTTCCCAGACTGTCTGTCCTGGGATGGTACATACTCACCTGTCTCGATGAATCTCTTCAGCACAGGAACAGGGCCTCCAGGTAGTCAAAGGATCCTGCAGACAAAAGGTTGAACCTGGAGGGAGGGCAGGGTCATGTGGCTTGGAAAATTCTTAAAAGCAAGCTAGGTTTTCATATTTGTGCCTGGAAAGTAGCAAGAGTTAGCCAATAGTTTATTTTTTCTCACATGCAGTGATCATTGTGGATGGTAGCCAATAATGTTGATAGTCTTGTTCTTCAAAATGTTTTACTAACTTGTAATAAGTTCATGATTAACTTATTTTAACTTGTATGCTTGAAGTTGGAAAATCAGTTTTGAAGTTAATTTTAGCAATACTGAAGTGTTAGGGTGCAAAGGAGAAAAGTATATGTGGAGATAGTTTGGCTTTTTCCCCTAGTAAAATTTTGATGCCCCATGCTTTTTGAAATGTATAACTTATGATCAATGCAAGAATAGAATTATATAGACTGAAAAAAAACACTGGGTAGAATGTTTGGAAAGACATGGATTATTCACTTTCAAATTAAATTTTTATTTATGTAGACCCATAAATGAGAATTATCTTTTTTGTTGAATCCTTATCATTTTAATTGTTTGGATAGGAATGGGTTATACATTTTCTCCACTCCCTTTCCACCCTCTTCCCTTCCCTCCCACTCTCCTCTCACTCTTTAATGCCAGCACTATGACATTTTCATCCACACTTGGTTCTCATCTGTCTGTCTCTGTTAATACTTTAAGTCATCCTGGCCCACCTTGCTGGATCCCAAAGTATCCTATTTCTCTTTTCATGTCACATGTTAGAATTTACCTCCATTTCTCCCCGTGCTCTCTATAAGCTCTTGCTCTCCTCTTGTGGTCCCCTTTAATTTATTTTTTGAGAAGTTCATAAATATAAATATATACAAAACTATTATATATAAATATATGATATCAACTTCAACCTGACTGGGAAGCTGCCTCACTGCTAGCTTTTCCTAGTTAGTTTGAACCTGATTTCCATATATCCTGCAGCAAAAGTGTGTGGTATCTTCAAAAATAGGTGTTTGTCATGACCCTATTTTGTTTTAAAACACACACACACACACTCAGAGAGAGAGAGAGAGAGAGAGAGAAAGAGAGAGAGAGAGAGAGAGAGAAAGATAGATATAGGGAGAAAACAATATAGAATCTGCATATGAGAGAAAATAGGGCTATTTGTGTTTCTGAATTATTTTCTACAACATATGATTTCAGATCCATTCACATTCCTACAAATGCTGTGTTATAGTGGCAGAACTAAAAATGTCTAAATATACAATTTTTCTTCACCTTGTCCTTTATTGTTAGACTGTCAGAGTGATTCTATTTCTACATTGTCTATTACAACAAACATGGAGATGCAACTATCTCTTAGCTTATTTCTACATTGTTTATTACAATAAACATGGAGATGCAACTATCTCTTAGCTAGAATTCAGAGTAATTTGAGCATTTAAGCAAAAGTGGTCCAAATCACCCCCAAAGTCAGTCAATGGCAAGAAATAATAAAAATTAGAAAAGCAACAAACAAAACACAAGAAAACAATATGAAAAAAAAACAGATCTAATTGCTGGTTCTTTGAATAGATGATAAAAAATTGACATGCCTTTGATCCACCTAACCAAAAGAGAGGACTCAAATGAAAAATCACAAACAGACAAGGAAACATTATAATGGACACCAAATAAATTCAAATTCATATGAGACTATTTTTAAAACCTGTATTTAAGTAAGCTGGAAACTCTAAAATAAATGGATGAATTTCTTGGGTCAGTCAAACCACCAAAATGAAATTAAGATGAAATCAACAACAATACAAATTCATAACAAATGATTGAATTGAAACAGTATATGAAAATGTCTGTGTAAATGAAGTCAAGGAACAGGTGGATTCATAGCAGAATTCTATAAGATAGTCAAATAATACCTACAGTCAGTCCTTCTTCAACTATTTAAGTAAACAAAATAAAATTTTGGCAGTGGACATATCAAAGGAGAAGACAGGTGGCAGTTAAGGTCTGGAAAACTGACCCACCAGAAATCAAAGTTGAGTCTTAGATAGGCAAGGCCCCAAGACCCTAGGCCCTAGAATATTTCTTGCTACTGCTGTGTCTTTGCAAGTTTGCCACTGCTCTTTTTTCTCTGGTATCTGACATGGTTTGAATGGGTATGGGGAGATACACTGCCTTTAATGCTGAATGATTATCTGCGTTCTACTTTGCATTTTTGCTTATGAAATTTTATGGAGGCAATTTCCCCCTAAATCATGCTGTTTAACTGATGCAATAATTTTATACAATAATAACATCAGTAAAAGTAGACTTTTGATGATTGAGGGTTTTAAATAAATATAGTAAGTGATTATGATAGTTCAAATGGCCAAAAGACACTTAAGGTCATGCTCAACCTCCATAGAATCAGGGAAATGCAAAAACAAAACAACTTTGAGATACCATCTTACACCTGTCAGAATAGCTAAAATCAAAAACACCAATGATAGCCTATGCTGGAGTAAGAGGATGTGGATGCTGGTGGGAATGCAAACTTGTGCAACCACTTTGGAAACCAGTGTGGTGGTTTCTCAGGATATTGGGAATCAATCTACCTCAGGATCCAGCATTTCCACTCTTGGGAATATACTCAAGAGATGCCCAATCTTACTACAAAAACATTTGTTCAACTATGTTCATAGCAGCACTATTTGTAATAGCCAGAACCTGGGAACAACCTAGTGCCCCTCAATAGAAGAATGGATAAAGAAGTTGTGCCACATATACACCTTAGAGTTCTACTAGTGGTAAAAAACAATGACATCTTGAATTTCATATTAGTCACAGGAAAAATTTATTAAAAGGAAATCTCAGTACTGAATATCTGTGATTCAAATATAAAGAAACCCTCATATGTAAAAATACACTACAGAAGTTTCAATCAAACATCAAAATACACACACAAATAGTGGAAGAGTTTAACACTATACTCTCATTACTGTACGTCTGTCAGACATAAGCCCATTGAGAAATAAGGAAGCTAACAGATATATTATGAATCAAATCAACTTAACAACCATCTATAGACCATTCCATTAAAACATAAAAGAATATTATTTCTTCTCAGCACCGTATGTAACCTTCTCAAAAATTGAACACATACTAGGTAGCAATGCGAGGCTTAATTGATAGAAAAAAATTGGAATAGCCCCATGTATCATGTTGGATCACCATGACTTAAAATTAGAATTCAACTGCAACACTAATTTCAGAGAGCCCACAAACACATGGAAATTAAACATTACTCATTTAAATCACCAAGGGGTCTAGGAAGAAATAAAGGAAGAAATTAAAGACTTCCTGTAAGTCAATGAAAATGACCACACAAACTACCCAAATAATGAGACACAAAACAGGGTTAAGAAGAATGTTTATAGCACTAAAGGCCTACATAAAGCAGCTGGAAAAATCTCACACTATTGAATTAACAGACTACATGAAAACTCTAGAACAAAAAAGCAAACTCACACTAGACAGCAGGAAATAATCAAAGTGAGAACTGAAATCAACACAATAGAAACTAAGAAAACAATATAAAAAATCAATAATATCAAGAGTTGGTCCTTCTATAAAATCAATAAAGTGGACAAACCTTTATTGAAACCAACCAAAAGGCAGAAAAAACACATCCAGTTAAACAAAATCATAAGTGAAAAGGAGGACATAATAACGGACATAGAGGGAATCCAGAGAATCATCAGAACATACTTCCAAAACCCTGTCTTACACAAAATTGGAAAACTTAAAAGAAATGGAATTCTGGAAAAATATTACTTACCAAATTAAATAAAAATTATATAAACAAATAAAATAGACCTATAACTGCTTAAAAAGTAGAAACAGTCATCAAACGTCTCCTAACCAAAAAAAATAAACCAATAACCAGATGGTTTTAGCACAGAATTCTACCAGATTTTCAAAGAAGAACTAATACCAATACTCCTCAAATTATTCCACACAATAAAAAAATAGAAATAGAAGAAACATCGTGAAATACTTTTTATGAGGCTAAAATCACCCTGATAAACAAAACACACAAAGACATCACTAAGAAAGAGTATTATAGACCAATCTCACTCATGAACATTGATATAAAAATACTCAATAAA
>NC_022012.1:14263987-14265262 GCF_000317375.1 Microtus ochrogaster | reverse complement strand
CAAGGACAATGGCAAGGGGTTTTGATCCTACTTAATGTGCTGGCTTTGTGGCCGCCTAGCCAGTTTGGATGTTCACCTTCCAAGATATGGACGGAGGGGGGAGGACCTAAGACTTACCACAGGGCAGGGAACCCTGACTGCTCTTTGGACTGGAGAGGGAGGGGGAGAGGAGTGTGGGGAGGGAAATGGGAGGCTGGGAGGAGGTGGAAACTTGTTTTTTTTTCCTTTTCTCAATAAAAAAGAAACTGAAAAAAAAAAGAGCAGCAAGAGCCTTTAACCACTGACCCATCTCCTCGGTCCCTAATTTCCTTATTTTATGATGCATTACTAGACACTTAAAGTTCAATTACCAAGCCTGCAATTTTAAAACTATTTCCTTTGAAACAGATGAAATCTGAAGTTTAAAAAAAGGCCACACTTATATCAAATATTCTATAAGGCTAATTAGAACTCAATGAGTGCTGCAGATCTAGAGCAAAAGTCATCTGGGACTACGTTTAGTCTCCTTAAAATCCATCTAATGCTACCTCTGTATCTGACGCAACATCATTTCAAATGTCAGGTACAACCTTTGGTCTGTATTCTTAGCAGAACACTAGCTTCCACCAGTCCAAAGGGAACAACCTTGAGGAAGTTTGTTTTCTAATTTTCTTAGAAATTGCCACACTTGAGTCTGCTTTAAGGCCACCTGCAAGTAAAATAGAAGTGGCTGGATATTTAGTTAAGTGTTCTGTGACATTCCAAACCTCCTTGTGTAAGGGAAGATACATATTGAACAGGTTCCATTGTGATGATTTTATTTCTTGTGAGCAGGCTTACTATAATTCTTGAAGATAATGGTAGTATATCTTGGAGGGCAGTCCTATACAATAGCTATATACTGGGTTTACAGGTAGTGTAACTCTAGACTTTATTTTACAACATAGAATCAAATAACAGCAAAGAAAAACTGACTTAGAGTTAAGTACATAATGCCCATTTCAAAATATGAAGAAGTCAAGTCTCTTGCCAACCCTAAGATGGCTCCCTTAATTAAGATATGTACTTCCCTGCTCCCATATCCACCCTTCCTTTATCTCAACCATCCCATTCCCCCAAGCTCCCCCATCCTCCCCTTTTCACTTTTCTCTCCCCATTTCCCCTTACCCCTATCCCACCCCACCCCCAAGTTCCCAATTTTTTGCCCAGCAATCTTGTCTACTTCCAATATCCAGGAGGATAACTATATGTTTTTCTTTGGGTTCACCTTCTTATTTAGCTTCTCTAGGATCACAA
>NC_022012.1:14246084-14263107 GCF_000317375.1 Microtus ochrogaster | reverse complement strand
GGGAGGAGGCAGAAATTTTTTCAATAAAAAAATATGAAAAAGTGTGCCACTTGTCCAGATGGTAGGAATCCAGTTAGTTTTATGCTTTTTTCTCTTTGAATTTCAACATCTAAGCAGATTTTTATGTCTTCACCTCTTCACAGTTGATCATTCTTTATTTTTGATCATTATTATTTGTGTTCTTAGAGATAAAATAATATTTTTGTTTAATATGTTTCTGTAGGATTTATTACTATTTTATTAAAATATATAATATATTAAAACTAACTTCAATATAATATATTTTGTTTTATTTTATGTTTAATTTTGTTATGTTTTGTTGTTACATCTTAGTAGCATGTTATTTTTTATTGAAGTACAGAGAAGAGTGCATCCAGATTGGAGTGGAGGTGGGGAGAATGTGAGAATACTAGAATGAAAGGAAACTCTAATCAGAATATATTTTATGAGAAAAGAATCTATTTTCAATAAAAGAGAAAAAATAAAAACTCCAAACTATTAAGTTCTTGTTTTCCTTCTTTCTCTTAAGACAAATATTACTGATAGATAAGCTTTCTTAATGTATATGACATTTATCTTAGTATACTATATCTCAATATTTTTATTTGTATACCATAGGTTAGATGCTTTCCAAGATGGATAAAGAAGGATTGCTGGACTATCTTCTATAGTGCAACATTGAAAACACTGAAACTAAATTCCCTCCTCAAACATCATTTTTCAGGCGGTTTATACCAGTTATATCCTAAATTAAAGGGGTAAGTCACAAAACAAAACAATCCCACACCAATTTGGAATTATGATTAATAAAAGGGTTATTTATTTAAAGGGGAAAAACTTACAGATCACTGCCTAGACAACAGCCTCCTGCACAACCAGGAAAAGCGTCTGATAGCCAGAAGCAGAATCTGAAGCAAGCAAGAGAGAACAGGGGCTGCCACTGCTTATTTTTAAAGGGAAAGATACCACACCCCAGTGGACTGGTATCTCAAAGGCTGTTGGGCTGAAGGAGCAAAAGTAGCTCCTGCAGCACCTCCCCTTTTTGTTTAAGTAAGAGCATTCTAAACCTACTACAAAATTATGTACAATAAGAACAAATATCCTATTCTAACTATCCTAAGTCTTGTATATTAAATATCTTGGCCAAGACAGGAGAGGAAAGTAGCTACATTTATCTAGTCTTCAACTCCATTGAAGATCTGAGAAGGGAAATAATGTTACCTGAGTAATTAGGAAATGCAATCAAACAACTTCCAAAATATGCAACAAATCACAGAGACAACTGGCTACCTGGGCAATCACCCAAAGTCACATTTGCAGTGTTGAAACAACCAACTTTGGCTAAGGCCTAGAATAACTGACAGATTATTTTTAAAGGCAAGAAATATTTCTTGCCTGTCTTGGCAAGATTTGACAGTTCTGCTTATGCATTTCTGGATACTATGTCTTTTGTCAGTAGTTGAGGTATGGGCAGTTCCTTGCCCAGAGGCTGGTTTTGCCAAGAAGAAGACAAGCTCTAAGTGGAGTGTCTTTGGTGCTCAACAATCTCTCAGGAATAGATAGGTGTTGCCAGTAGCGATTGTGTCTCACTTACCACAGAACTCTAAATCAACTGAAATGCCATTTTCTACAGCTTTTTGAAAAGGTTGAAGATTATTTATATAGAATATAATCTCTATGTATCTAAAGAACCTGATTAGTCTAACTATAAATATGACAGACATAGATGATGCTTGATCTACAATTCTTAATACCTATCTAACTTAAAGACTAAGAGAATAAACAACTGTGCAATAAATGAGGACAATAATCTCCAAATGTAAACAGTGTATATTAATACATAAACAATATATAAGTATCTTAATCAGAGGTAGAAATGTACACTGCAATATGGTAAATATATATCAATACACAAACATTATATAAGTATCTTAATCAGAGGTAGAAATGTACACTGCAATATGGTAAATATATATCAATACAATATATATCAATACATAAAAATGTTTTAAACAGAGGTAGAAGCATGCATGCATACAATATTCAATATAATTTAACTTTGTATCTGTATACAAAAATCTATGCCAATGCAATTATCTATAAAAAATAACTCACAAATACCAATCTATTATCCCATCATCCAGTTTCCCTTTTTTAAAAAGATCCCTGAGCTTATAAAATTCCTCCCCCAACCCTCAACCATATACTAATTATAATCAACCTCTAAATAATGTCCCTAAACCCAAGGACAAACTTTGCTGGGAGAGGGGATGTCATCGTCTAGAATTACTTCCAGCTGTCATGGGGGCGACGTTTTTTCTGGGTGATCCTGTGAAAGTAAAATGATGGCTAAATTTCAAGATCAATATCTTTTAAAATGGCAAATAGTCTCTGAGTATTTTGTGGAGGTCTGGCCAGAATGTTGTATAAGACGTTCACCATTTCAGCTAACCAAGTTGGAACCATCTGTGCAGCTGATACCCGAAACAGGATTTGTAGTAGCATTATCAGTATCATGATGTCATATCAACCAGGTGGAGTTGTTGTTATGGGGCCCCATCTTCGCCCTAGAAACTTCAAATATTACTGCAGGAAAAACTCATTGTTCATTGTGGAGAACTTAAACATTAATTATATAGGCATATACAGACATACATATATTCAATGAAAGGCATGATAGATATGAAGAAAAGCAAAGATATATTCTAAACTTACATTTCTTTATGTCTCATATCATGGCTCTTGACATGAGACAGAAACTCCAGAAACTGTGGGCTTTTCTTTTAACAACAGGCTTGGAATTAGAGAGGGACTGAGTCAGAGTCCAATTCCAAAACCAGCTCTATAAACTTAGAAATATAATCTAGTATGTCTTAAATATTTATACTTACAGAATCTATTCAGTTTTCTTGATAGTCCCTATTGGGTAGTTATTTTTTCATCTGCCAGTATTCAAACATCCATGGTCTCTTGAATTTTTCAAAGATGAGTGTTTCCTGTGGACATAAGAACAAAACCCTGTCTCCATTCAATATGTTGTTCTTACCACCTGTATGATTATCATTGTTGTAGATGAGCTTTCATTTCCCCTTTCCAAGGTTTATCCTCTTCAAATCGAACCTTTATTAATTTTGGCATTTTGAATTTTGAAAAACAGAATGGATGGAGCTAGAAAATATCATTTTGAGTGAGGTAACCCAGACACAGAAAGATAATTATCACATGTACTCACTTATAAGTGGTTTTTAAACATAAAGCAAAGAAAACTAGCCTACAAATCACAATCCCAGAGAATTTAGACAACAATGAGGACATTAAGAGAGGCACACACAGATCTGTTCTACATGGAAAGTAGAAAAAGACAAGATCTCCTGAGTAAATTGGGAGCATGACGGCCCAGAGTGAAATTTGAAGGGGAGGGGAGAGTCAGGGAATGAAGCAGAAAAAATGTAGAGCTCAATAAAAATTAATAAAAAAAATTAAAAAAATATTTAGATGCTTAAAATTAAGCTGCAACATTGCTATGGTATATACTGTACTTTCTGCTTGCCTGCCAAGTCAGGCATTGTGGATCTGCTTCCCACCTCTGAGAGCCATTCCCACAGCCCCATTCTCAGGCAACAGCCAGTCCATGCCACCATTAAGCAAGCTGCTGCAGTCTGCTCACAAACCCCACTCAAATGCTCTGTAGCCTGACTCACCCTGAAAGAGTCACAGCTCACACTGGCAACACAACCCAGAAAGCCAGAATTTCAAAACACAGCTTTTTTCCTGCTAGAGCTGAATCAGGAAAACTTCTCTAAAAGGAGCTGTGGCACGCTGCCAGCTGAAAAAATTGCGGCTAAACTTTGATTTTTTTTTTGTGTGCGTCTAGAGTTCCTTTCCAAGCCCTCTCATGTTTTACATGGATTTAGTCCACCACATTGGCATGCCAATTTGTAGGGGAAGGGTCATTTATTCATCCCAGCTGCTTATCCTCAAAATAACCACACAGAAACTGTATCCATTAAATCACTACTTTGCCCATTAGCTCTAGATTCATATTGGCCAACTCTTACATACTAATTTAACCCATTTCTATTAATCTGTGTATTGCCATGAGGCTATGGTTTACCGGGTAAAATTTTCCAGTGTCTGTCTCCAGAAGCTCATTGGCTTCTCAATAACTCTGCCTTCCTCCTCCCATGCTATAGACAAGCCAATTCTTTATTCATTAACCAATAAAAGCAACATATAGACAGAAGGACCTTCAACACCAGTGTAAAGATATATAGTATTGTCTGACCCTTAACTGGTGACTCATATGTCCTTCATATGTGTGTATATTTTAGTAAGCTTATAAAGTAGTAGGTTTCCATATTACTACTCAGGTGACCATTAATGTTAGTTTCCCCTCCCCATATTCCTTCCCTTACACTTCTGTTTCTTCCACACCCCATTTAATGTTTCTCCTCCAGTCTCCCTCATGTCTCTCCATAAGTACATATTCTATTTTCATTCTCTTGGGAGATATTGCCTTTCCCCCAGTCCTAACTTGATACCTACCCTCTAGTTATTTAGATTTTACAACTATAAAAAGGCTTAAAAGCTAATTTCCTCATGAAGAGAAAGTATACAATACCTGTATTTTTGGATCTGGGTTTACTCACTAAGGATGATTTTTCCTAGCTTCCTCCATTTACATGGAAATTTACATAGTTTAGTTTTTAAACATTTAGGTTATTTTAATGTTATATAAATATATTCTAATATCTAACAAGATACACTTCAAACTAAAATAAATTAAAAGATATGGAGTGGGATACTTCATACTCATCACAAGGAAAATTCATCAATGAGGTCTCAAATAAACATCCCAAATAAAAGGACACCAACATATATAAAAGAAACATTACTAGAGCTTAAATTGCATATGAAACCACACACCCTCACAGTAGGAAACTTTAATATTCCACTATCACCAAAGGACAGGTCTGGTAGACAGAAAAATAACAGAGAAATGAGAGTACTAACTGATTTCATAACTCAAATGAACCTAACAGACACCTATAGAATATTTCATGCAAACACAGAAGAATATATCTTCTCTTCAGCATTTCCTGGAGCCTTCTCAAAAATTGATTACATAATAACATAGCAGACATCAAAAGATTAAAAAAATTTGTGTAACACCCTGTGTCTTATCAGATCACCATGGCTTGAAGTTAGACTTCAGCAACAGCAATAATTACAGAAAACTTATGGAAATTGAACAATGCTCAAATAAATCACCTCTGGATAAATGAAGAAATAAAGAATTAAAGACTTCCTGAAATTCAAGGAAAGTGTGTGCATAACATACCCACACCTATGGGACACTATAAAAGCAGTGCTAAGAGGAATATTCATAGCACCAAGTGTATACACAAAGAAAATGGAGAAATTGATTTATTATTGATTGGAAATGTGCTGAATGCCTTGGAACTTTAAAAAATAAAAGCATCATGTCAATAGAAAAGATTTAAAGAACTTTTCCATTACAGGACAACAAACCAAGGAGATTATAAGGAAATTTTCTGTTGTTTTTTTATACAACAAAAAACCCTACCTGCAGAAAGTAACCAAACATGTATGAAAAGGAATGAAATCTGTCAGGTGAGTATGTTATATTTCGTAGAATTTGGAAAATTAAAATATGTACATCTCACCACTGATACCTATTCAGGTTTTCAATGGCAAATGCCTTGAGTTTAGAAAAATAAATAATGTTCACTGTGGCTGGCTTTATGTTGAGGTATTTGATCCATTTGGACTTGAGTTTTGTGCATGGTGATAGATAAGGTTCTATTTTCATTCTTCTACACGTTGATATCCAGTTATGTCAGCACCGCTTGTTAAATATACTTTCTTTTTTTCCACTTGATATTTTTGCTTCTTTGTCAAAAATCAGGTGTTAAAAGGTGTTTGGATTAATATCTGTGTCTTCTATTCAATTACATTGGTCCTACTGTGTGTTATGCCAATACTAGGCTGTTTTCTATACTCTAGCTCTATAGTAGAGTTTGAAATGCATCACTCAGAAGAATAATTACAGACCAATCTCACTCATGGATATTGTTCCAAAAATAATAAAATACTGGCAAATCGAATCCTAGAATACATCAGAACCATCATCCGCCATCATCATGTCGGCTTCATCCCAGAGATGCAGGGATGGTTCAACATATGAAAATCTGTCAACATAATCCACCATATAAACAAACTGAAAAATAAAAACCACATGATCACCTCATTAGATGCCAAAAAAGCTTTTGACAAAATACAACATCCTTTCATGATAAAGGTCTTGGAGAGAGCAGGGATACAAGGAATATAATAAAGGCAATATATAGCAAGCCAACAACTAACATCAAACTAAATGGAGAGAAACTCCTAGCAATTCCACTGAAATCAGGAACAAGACAAGGTTGTCCACTCTCTTCATATCTATTTACAATATAGTTCTTGAGGTTCTAGCTAGAGCAATAAGACACCAATAGGATATCAAAGTGGTACAAATCAGAAAAGTTGGAGTCAAACTCTCATTGTTTGCTGATGATATGATAGTTTACATAAGCAATCCAAAAAGTTCTACCCATGAACTTCTACAACTCATAAACACTTTCAGGAATGTAGCAGGATACAAGATTAACTCAAAAAAATCAGTAGCCCTCCTATACACAGATGATAAAAAGGCTGGGATATAAATCAGAGAAACAACACCTTTCACAATAGCCACAAATAGCATAAAATGTCTTCGAGTAACTCTAACCAAATAAGTGGAAGACTTGTATGACAAGAATTTTAAATCCTTGAAGAAAGAAATTGAAAGACACCACAAAGTGGAAAGATCTCCTATGCTCTTGGGTAGGCAGAATTAACATAGTAAAAATGGCCATCTTATCAAGAGCAATCTATATATTCAATGCAATGCCCATCAAAACCTCAGCAAATTTCTTCACAGACCTTGACAGAACAGTACTCAACTTCATAAGGAAAAACAAAAAATGCAGGATAGCCAAAATAATCCTATACAATAAAAGAACTTCTGGAGGCTTCACAAACCCTGCCTTCCTGGATATTTTCTGTTAAGGATTTGTTGGATGTAATAGTTTCTTTGACTGATAAATCTATTTCTTCTACTGTACTCAACGCCCGAGATTCTCTCTTCCATCTCTTGGTTATACTTGCATCTGTAGTTCCTGTTCATTTACCCAGATTTTTGATTTTCAGAAATTTCTGAGCTTGTGTTTTCTTTATGGTCTCTATTTGAATTTTCAACTCTTGAACTGTTTGAACTGTTGTGATTCACCTGTTTTCTCTTTGATTTTTTTAAAGACATTCATTAATTTCTTACATTTTTTGTCTTTTCCTCCATTTATTTACAAGAATTTTTAATTTCCTCTTTAATGGTCTCTATCATCTTCTTAATGTCATATTTCAGGACATTTTCTTCTGTTTGTTTGGGTTAGGATATTCAGGTCTTCTTTTTGCAGGGCCACCAGGTTCAGTTGTTGGCATATTGCTCTTCAGTTTTCTGAAAGTATGATTATATCGGCACATCTCCATCTCTTTGTCCAAGGGGTGAAGGTGGAGGCTATGCTTCAGGTGACATCTCTTTCTCTAAATGGTGCAAGTGGGACATGCAGCCTATGTGGTCACTCTTTCTTCTGGTGCAGGCAGAATTGTGCCTCTCCTAGTTGCTGATGCAGCTCTGGGGATTCCTTTCTAGGTGTAGTCAGGGCCAAGGTTCTGATGGGGGGATGGTTTCAGGTGTGGGGAACCTACACTGTTGTCTCTGGGATTTGGTAGTTGATAGTGGGGCATGGGATATTTCTCCTAAGGCCTGGAGAACAGGACCCTGCTGCTGGAAATCCAGACACTCACCTCTCTAGCAGAAATCTGGGCCAAGACTCCTGTGGTCAGAGTTGTGGTGGGGGTGATTGTTGGTGTGGGGAGGCTGCTCTCTGGTCTATAGGGCTTCACTATTTGGGGATGGAACATGGAATGTGCCTGCAGGGGATTTCTGTAGATAAGGGGAGCTGCTACCAGATGTCTGGGGTTTCAGTGCTAAGAATTTGTAGTTGGAGACTTTTCTATGTCTTGTCCAGTTCCTCAGCCCCTCATAAAAGAACTACTCAGAAGCTTAATATTAGCTATAATTGTTTGGCTGATGTCTCAGGCTTATTCCTAACTAGCTCTTACATTTAAATTAACCCATTTCAAGTCATCAGTAGATTGATATGTGGCCCAGGTCTTGCCTGTAATGCTCTGACATCTTACTCCTTCAACAGGTGCTAACTACTCTCTCAACTCCACCTTTTTTCTCTATGTATATCTGCTTAGATTTCTAACCTAGCTATATTCTGTCCTGTCATAGGCCAAAACAGCCTCATTCTTCAACCAATAAAAACAACACATATTCACAGTGTACAGTAGGACATTTCATATAAAAATTAATGCAGAATAATTTTACTCAGGCATAAATATTCAAATTTCTGCAATGTACTATTTTTAAGATAGGTAATACTCACTGTTTTGCACAACACAGGAATAATTAATGACACTGGTTTTAATATTTGACAATCATGATAATGTACCTCTCATTAAAATGTTAACAAAAGTTAATTAAAGAGAGATAATTGCAAGGTAGATGTGGTGATGCACTTATAATATGTAGATATGAATACAGTTCAATAACATTCTTGCTTCCCTAGCTGCTTTCAGACCAGTTTTGGCTACATGAGAGTTTGGCATTATATATCAAAACAAAGGAACAGTGAAGAAAATGAGTCCTCAAGAAAACGAGATGATATAAAGAACAAAAGCTATCACCTTCATCTTGAGCTGTTGAGGAGGATAGAGACAATTGTTCACACTGATAGTCCATTTCCATACTTAAGGACTTCAAGTTTGTAATTAACTAAAAAGTCAGCTAATTATTACATATTTTCACTTAGTTTCAAAGTCATACACTAATCAAAAATATAATTTTGTTCTGATTCTTCAATTTGTTGACTATAGAATGTGGGAATCTATAGCTGTACCTACTTATTCTTTAGTTGCTGTATGAGAAGCTCCATGAGATAATATTCCTTTGATTTAGTGGGGTGGCAGAATCTCATTGGGAACCAGACAGTGAGGCTTGTGCAATCTGATTTTATTGGTTTATAATCTAGCAGAAATCAAATCTAATTCAGTAGTCATGTGTTAGATATAAGGAAGCCCAGAAGGGAACTTATTTCATTTTCAATGAAATAAATGCAGTTGACCTGTTCAATTGGACAAAATTGACATAATTACAGCTCTGAGAGTGGTGAGTTCATAAATGACAGCCTGAATATCTTCACCTACAACTTGAAAAAAATGATCATCAAAAAGTCAGCTAATTATTAGTAAATCTCATTTTTTCAGCATAAATTGATGGATCACAAATGTTCATCAAGTTCCTAGGCAATAATGAAAAAAGTGTATAGAATTTCAATGTACATAGGATGACATACAGGGTTTCATACATAATAGTTTAACCTAAGTACAGAGAGCTCAAAGTCATACTGTGGATGTTTACTTTCTTCTGTTCTTCTACAATTAATGTCCTGAATTCCAGAGAGACTGGTACAACCTGATCCCATTTGTGAAATTATTAGCTTCTGCATTAAACCTCTAAGGCCATGGAATGGTCAATAATCAGCCTGTGGAAGCTTCTGACTCCATTTATATCTATCCAGGGAACAAAGAGTGGACCTTAATAAGACACTAGGACTGATATGTTCAGATCTGCATTGCCTCTTCGTGACCCAGAAAGAGACACTTGACTAAATGAATGGTGAGATATAGTTGATATGGGGAGGATTATTAAAAGTCTTCAAACCTGCCAATTTGAGGAGGCAGCAGGGAGAATACTGATATAATCTATTATATTCAGAGGACTATGGCATTTGAAGTGAGGTTTCAGACATGCTATTCAATTTGGTTTCCAACAAATTTGATTCTACTTTACATAGGTATGACAAAATATCAGCCAATGAAGGGGCATCTAGATATCAAATCCTTTTATTTAAATCCAATCAAAGTGGAATTTTTCTTGCATATTTTCTTACATTTAGAAAGTTTTCAATAAATATTGCTTGTTGTTACTATCAGCAATGGTAGCACACTGTATCTACATAAATATGCAAGCACCCAGTGATATGTGCAACTAAACTAGCATGTTTCAAAGGCCTGAAATATGACTTCTGGAATTTACATTATTGATATCACTGGTCTGGATATCTGGCTGTGTAAAACTTTCCAGTTAAATATATTGATTAATGATACTGAATACTGCTTGTCATTTTCCTAAGGTATTTTAAAACTACATTCATGCAACAACCATTCACAGTAAGTGTTAATTATGTGTGTCTTGTACATGAGGAGAATGACGTTATTCACAAGGAAGTTCAAACTTCTTTTTATCCTTTTATCTTTTGCTTATGTGCTTTAATGTTGGGTTAAATTAATTCATTTTTGTTGTTTATTTTCTCCCATTTGTATACTGTGATATGACAAAATAATCAGTTCTTTTCTTTTAAATTAGATACAAATGAAGTTGACAACCATCCACACAGCAGTAAGAGTGTTTTTAATATGTTAATATAGAAATAAGAAGACTAGAATTAAATTTGTTGGCTTTCCTTGCTTCTAAGGATTTCAAATATGAGTTACAGGTCTTGCTGCCATGAAAATACAGCAATGTTAATATTTAACATGGAATTCACCAAGAAAAGCAGCAACAACTAACCCCCCAAAATGATATGTTATTTGTTTTAGTACAAATAGACCTGTACATTTTTAAATTTTCAAATGAACTTTATATTATTTATTGTCTCTTAATTATCCAGGATCAGTGAATGTCAATGACTCAGATATCATATAATTATCTTCAACCAGCTAAACAACTTTTATAAAAAAATTGAGCATTACCAAAGCCAAAAATAGGGCTTATATGTCCAATTAAAAAAAAATCATCCACCTAAAAGGTAAGTTAGAATGATGATTAATTTCTGGAAATAACTGCCACATTGCAGTGCTATAACAGTCTAAATTATCAACTTTATTTTGAGAAAGAATCATTTTCTATATAGCCCAGGCTGTCTCAAAATGTTTCTGTTATTTTGAGAAATAGATACTAATTTAAAATCTTATTATTGTCTCTTTGCTGCACACAATGTTGAATTTAATAATTATGTTTTTAAGGAAAGTATGAACTTTGAGAGTGTTTATGCCCTAACAAATTCTTCTGCCTATCTCTCCTCCCAATGTTTCCTCTTCTTTTTCTAAGATAGTGGAACCCCTAGTTTTTCTTCTGCTTCAGTCTCCCATATGTTGGGGGATATGATATTATTGTGTCAACTAATTTGCTGTGCATAAGTATTTGCAGCTCCCAAATATGTATTCTACAGTAGAGGGAATGATACCATCTTTAGTAGAATGAACTGTGGTTGAGTAGTGTACTTCTTAGTCTTCTGCTGAATTTGAATGATGTTTTTCTTTAGAGGGAGATAGTATTACTTCTATTGGTTGTCAAAATAGAGTGTGTTCTATTTCCTGTCACTATATACCTCTTTTATCTAATGGTTATGGTTTTCTAACTTGGCTTAAATGAATGTAGATAAATTACTTGTGCACATAAGGAAGTGAATAACACATGAAGCAATAAAGAAAGGCTGCCTTTGTGGAATGCAAAAATACTTCTGTAAGAACATGGAACAACATAAATGAGATTATTAGCATTCAAATTATGTAGAATTTGGAGTGAATTTATATTTGGCTTTCTTTTTACCATTATTTCTTTCCTTTTTAAAAGGTAATGATGAAAATAAAAATGCAAAATATCACACATGTTTCAGAATTCTATCTTCTGAGAGTCTCTGATGATCCAGAACTGCAGCCCATTCTCTGTGGATTGTTCCTGTGCATGTACCTGATATCAGTCCTTGGGAACCTGCTCATCATCCTGACTGTCAGCTCTGACTCCCACCTCCACACTCCCATGTACTTTTTCCTCTCCTTTCTGTCCTTGGCTGACATTGGCTTCATTTCTAGCACAGTCCCCAACATGGTCGCAGACCTTCAAATCCACAGTTCAGTCATATCCTATGTGGGCTGCCTGACACAGATGTCTCTTTTTGTCACTTTTGCATGTATGGATAGTATGCTTCTGACTGTTATGGCGTATGACAGATTTGTTGCCATCTGCCACCCCCTGTATTATACAGTAATTATGAGCCCCTTTCGCTGTGGTATCCTGGTTTTAGTGTCATTGTTAGCGAGCCTTTTTGAATCCCTGCTTCACAATTTCATTGCCTTACGACTTAAATGTTTCAAAGATGTGGAAATCACTAATTTCTTCTGTCACCCTTCTCAACTTCTAAATTTAGCCTGCAACAACACGTTTAATAATAGCATTCTCATGTATGTTATTGGTATCATACTTGGTGTTTTTCCCTTATCAGGGATCCTAGTCTCATACTTTAAAATAATTTCTTCTATCCTGAGAATCACCTCTCCAGGAGGAAAGTATAAAGCCTTCTCCACCTGTGGGTCTCACCTAGCGGTGGTGTGCTTATTTTATGGAACCGGGCTTGGGGAGTATTTTGGTTCTATTTTGTCTCTCTCTTCTGGAAACAATGTGGTGGCCTCATTAATGTACACTGTGGTCACTCCCATGCTGAATCCCTTCATCTACAGTCTGAGAAATCAGGACATTAGCAGTTCCCTAAAAAGGCTCCACTTTTGTGTTACTTAAAAACAGGTGCCATACATTTAATATAAGATGCAAGTTGGAAAATTAAGCACCTAGAACTGTGGATTCTGCCTCATTGGATCCATATTGCTTCTAAAGGTTGATGACTGTAATTTATCCTCATTTATCCACAACAAAAGGATATTTTACTAGAGTGACAATAGAGTAATTCAGTTATTTTGACTTACTTATTTTTTTTTGAGACAAGGTCTCTCTGTATTGGCCACATTATCCTGAAAACTCTGTAACTGCCTTTCTCTCTTTTGAGTGTCAGGATTAAGATGTATGCCACTACACTCAACTGAATTTAGTTGTTTTATATTTCCCAAAAAAATTCAGTTTGGAACATGAACTAAACTTATGAGTCATATAATAATGATAGCTGCTGAAAATTGTGAATGTAAACAAACTGAAATCCTGATAATTATTACAGTCATCTATTCTTCCCATGAAAACCCTTACACTATAAAAATTGGAAAGAACAGTAACACCGTATGAAATTGATCTAAATAAATATGCATAGAATCATTTCAAAGACTTGAAATATATCTTAATATTCCTGATATTGATTTTATAATAACAGCACATTTGTGGTCTTATAGCAAATGTTAATGTGTGAGCTGTCTAGTTCTATTTCATCTTGACACAAGCTATAGTTATCTGAAAGGAGGGTATCTCAATTTTAAAAACTGATTCCATAATAACTGGATGTAGAGTATTTTCTTAATTAGTGATCAATGTGGAAGCCCCAATTCAAAGCAGTTCTTTTCATCCCTGGGCTGGTGATACTGTTCACTATGAGAATTCATGCTGATCAACCCATGAGAAGCAAACCAGTAAGAATATGCCCTTGAGGGACTCACATCAGCTTCTACCCTCAGGTTCCTGCACCTTTTCAGTTCCTATGCAGCTTGCTTCAATATTGAACAGTGCTGTGGAAGTATGAGCAAATTAGCCTCCAACTTGTTTATGGTAACTGTGTTTCATTACCACAATAACAGCCCTAAGAAAATGTGGTTCTGAACAAAAATGGTTAACATTTGATGTTCACAAAAATAGATAGAGAGGAATTGTATATTAGTTTTCAACAAAAATGATGGCTATTTTCCTGATTTTAGAAATATTTTATCACATCAATAGATACAAAATGTTCTATATGTTGAAACTAAACCAACTCCTCTTACCCCTTTCTAGTAAACAAAAATAAGAATTGACAGATTTCATATTGACATATAACTTGATGAGAGTAAAAACTAAATATTCTTTATCCTAGACAAGATAATGAAACAATTATAAACTTTCTAGATCTTTCAGCTGACTGACATACACAAAAATAACAGATACACGCCTCTTGTCATATGCCAGCATACAGCACTGACAGGTTAAGAGGTCATCAGACTTTTTGCTTCTGTTGTACACTTCCTCTGCACCTCTAGCACTGGCCCAGACAGAGAAAATATCCACGAACCATCTAACCATCTACTTCCAATATTTATTGAATCAAACTATATTAGGAAACTGGACAAATTTTAAATCTGAATTCTAAAAGAATCTGTGACCAGGTGCTTACGATGTAAACACATTTCTATTTGTGACATTTCTTTACCAACAGGGATCCAAATGAAAATGAAAATACAACATATATCAAAACTTATGGTACTCAATAAACTCAGAGGAATGTTTACAATTACAATTCAAAGGATTGGTATTTCAAATCAGAAATATAATAAGTAAATAGCTGAATTATTCCCGTAAGATTTAGAAAAACAAGACAAAAACAAGCCACAAATTAGTGAAGAAAAACAAAAGTAAAGTTAGGGAAGAAAACAATGAAATAGAAACGAAAAAATAAATAAATGAAATAAAAAGTTGATTCTTGAGAAAAATCAATAGTATTAGTAATCATTTAACCAAATTAACAAAAAGAAATAGGAAAAAAGACAAAATTGATCATATTAGATTTATGAAGATGAACATTATAACATATACCAGTGAAATCCAGAAGATCATAGTGTCATACTTCTAAAACTTATTCCAATAGATTGGAATTTCTAAAATAAATAGATAAATTTCTAAATGCATATGAACTACCAAAGTTCAACCAATGAAGGCTAAAAAGATCTATCACAATGAGACTGAACCAAGAAAAACAAAATGAAACAAAAACCTCCTGACTTAAAACATAAAATATCTGCCAGGTGCGTGTATCTGTTAACTTCCTTAACTTTCCTTAATGTTTTGTTGGTCAAAATTGTTACAGATGCCTGCTGACCAGTGTAGAGTACTTTAATTTTTCTTGGTTACCAACCAGAATTAAATGATAAAACAATTATTTCTACTAGAAGTTAAGATTGAGCTGAGCTTAAACTTTCTTCCTACTAGATTTCACAGTGCTGAAGTGCTATGTAGGCTTCAGAAGAGTTAAGTCTTCAGTGTGCTTCACAGAAAGGAATTGTACAGATGATAGTGCCAACCTGCTATGCAAGATAGATGATAACTAGTGCAATTGTCTTATAACCGCAATGGGAGTAACCAACTGTTATCAGTGCGGCTTGATACACTCTCCATAGTAGGAAACATATGCTTGGTACTGTAAACCTGATCAAAACATATAGGTAGGAATTTCAAAGACAAAAGAAAAAAATCTTATTACCCTTGTTTAGCTAAATTGGCATGGCATCAAATTGTAGTTTTAAATTTTATGTTTATAGCCACAGAAAAATGTTCCTCTCATGCTTAATCAGTGAAGCTTCTCTTTGTCATCAACAGCAGATACATACAGATGTTAATAATGCTTAGAATAAGTGATGGCTAAAGGATCAGCTCTAAACAGGATATTTATTCCATGCATGCTAAGGCTCAGGAAACATTGCAGAAGACAAATAATAAAAAATGTGAGAGTCGGATGACAGGGAGAAGAGATAGATAGAAGAGATAGATAATGCTAGTTTCAAGGCATGACACAGGACACACTAAATATCAGATTACATCATAACTATGTGACATCACAAACTAAGTTAGCACAAAACTGAATTTCAAACCAAAAATAATCAGATGAGATGGAGAAGAACATCATATACTCATCAAAAAATACACCAAAAGGACCTTAAATACTTAATATCTATGCCATAAACACACAGGTACCCAAGTTGGGAAAAAAAAAAACACCACTCAGCTTATACCACATACTGACCTTCACATACTGATAGTGGGAGAATTCAATATTCCACTCCCATCAGGAGGGAGAAAAAAACTTAAATGGAGAAATTTAAAGTGAACAAATATAATAAACCAAATGAACCTAACAATTATTTACAGAACATTTAACCCACACAAAAAGAAATATAAATTCTTTTCATCACTTCATGGAAATTTCTCCAACACTGAGCATATACCTTGATATATATCAAGTCTAAAAAAATTGAAATAGCACACTACATCCTATATGATCATCACAGATAAAACATGTTTTTTATCAGTAAGACAAATATTAGGAAGTTTAATATTCATGAAAGGGTAGTTCCTTTGTCTCCATAGCCTGCCTGCACAAGCAAGGTAGGCCCTCTGTTTATGAGCTACCAAACAGCATGGAGTTCCGATCTGGGCACCAGGAGAGCCATCACTGGGGTGAGTGAGTGCCGCAGCAGCTGGGAACAGGGAACTCAGATGTTCCTCATCCCTCCTACACTTCCTGGTCATCTTGCAGGGGCTATACTGCCCGATACCTCCTCTCTCTTCCCACCCAGCTTACATCCAGAACCACCACCCCCGTCTCCCTCCCTCCCATCTTTGGCTGCATAACATCTCCCAGCTCAGCTGGGACCGAATCCGAATTGGAGGGCAAACGGGAGGGTGATAGTTTTTTTGTCTCCATAGCCTGCCTGCAGCAAACAAGGTAGGCCCTTTGTTTATGAGCTACTCAAGCAGCATGGAGTTCCGATCTGGACACCAGGAGAGCCATCACTGCGGAGTGACATGACTGGAAAGGTACATCAGTGGGCAAGAAGACCTGATCCTGTAAAAGAAGATTCATAGGGGAGCATTTGGAGGAAGACATGGGCAGGTGCCAATGCAAGAATTCACCCAACAATCTGAAAAACAACATGAAACCACCAGAACCCAGTGACCTCACAACAGCAGGACATGAACACCTTAATCAAGAAGAAGTAGAAAAAACTGACTTTATGAAAGTGATAGAGGCCCTTAAACAGCATGTAAAAA
>NC_022012.1:14245234-14245694 GCF_000317375.1 Microtus ochrogaster | reverse complement strand
AAGAAGTGCAGCTCAATGATCCAGAAAATATACTTAATAAAATTATAGAAGAAAACTTTCCCAACCTAGAGAAAGATGTACCTATGAAGGTTCAAGAAGCATATAGAACACTGAATAGGCTGGATCAAAAAAAAAACCATCCTCTCGCCATATAATAATCAAAACACAAAGCATACAGAATAAAGAAAGAATATTAAGAGCCGCAAAGGAAAATGGCCAAGTTACTTATAAAGGTAAACTTATCAGACTTACGCCTGACTTCTCTATGAAAACCATGAAAACCAGAAGGTCCTGGATAGATGGACTGCAAAAACTAAGAGACCATGGATGCAAGCCCAGACTACTATACCCAGCCAGGCTTTCGTTCACTATAAATGAAGAAAATAAAATTTTCCAGGATAAAAACAAATTTAAACAATACGTAGCCACAAATCCAGCCTTACAGAAAGTAATAGAAGGA
>NC_022012.1:14235195-14241643 GCF_000317375.1 Microtus ochrogaster | reverse complement strand
TCAAAAACACCAAGGATAGTCTTTGCTGGAGAGGCTGTGGAGGAAGGGGTACCCTCATTCATTGCTGGTGGGAATGCAATCTTGTGCAGCCACTGTGGAAATTAGTGTTTGGGTTTCTCAGGAAATTTGGGATCAACCTACCCCTGGACCCAGCAATACCAATCTTGGGAATATATTCAAGAGATGCCCTATCATATCACAAAAGCATTTGTTCAACTATGTTCATAGCAGTATTATTTGTAATATCCAGAACCTGGAAACAACCTAGATGCCCTTCAGTGGAAGAATGTATGAAGAAAGTGTCGAATATATACACATTAGAGTACTACGCTGCGGTAAAAAACAATGACTTCTCGAATTTTGCATGCAAATGGTTGGAAATAGAAAACACTATCCTGAGTGAGATAACCCAGACCCAAAAAGATGAACATGGGATGTACTCACTCATAATTGGTTTTTAGCCATAAATCAGGGTCATGGAGACTACAATTCGTGAACCTAAAGAAGCTAAATAAGAAGGTGAACCCAAGGAAAAACATATAATTATCCTCTTGGCTATGGGAAGTAGACAAAATTGCCAGGGAGAAAATTGGGATATTGGGGGTGGTGTGGGATGGGGGTAAGGGGAGATGGGGAGAGTAAAGTGAGAAGGGGAGGATGGGGGGAACTTGGGGAAACAGGAGGATTGGGATAAAGGCAGGTTGGATAGGGGAGCACGGAAGCACAATTCTCAGTTAAGGTTTGGCAAGAGACTTGAACCTAGAGTGGCTCCCAGGAGCCCATGGTGATGTCCCCAGTTAGTCCCTTGGGTAGCTGAGGATAGGGAACCTGAAATGACCCTATCCTATAGCAATACTGACGAATATCTTGCATATCACCATAGAACCTTCATCTGGTGATGGATGGAGATAGAGACAGAGACCCACACTTGACCACTGGACTGAGCTCCCAAGGTCCCAATGAGGAGCGGAAGGAGGGAGAAGATGAGCAAGGAAGTCAGGGCCACGAGGGGTGCACCCACCCACTGAGACAGTGGGGCTGATCTATTGGGAGCTCACCAAGACCAGCTGGACTATGACTGAAAAAGCATGGGATAAAACCGGACTCTCTGAACAATGGTGAACAATGAGGGCTGATGAGAAGCCAAGGACAATGGCACTGGGTTTTGATCCTATTTCATGTTCTGGCTTTGTGGGAGCCTAGCCAGTTTGGATGTTCACCTTCCTAGACATGGACGGAGGGGGGCAGACCTTGGACTTTCCACAGGGCAGGGAACCCTGACTGCTCTTTGGACTGGAGGGGGAGGGGGAGAAGTGTGTGGGAAGGGGGAGAAGGATGGGAGGAGGGGGAGGGAAATGGGAGGCTGGGACGAGGCAGTTACTTTTTTCCTTTTCTCAATAAAGAAAAGAAAAAGAAATAAATAAATTAATTAAAAAAGAAAAAAACCAGAAAGCTATAAAAATAAAACTATAGACTAGCAAAAAATAATATTCATGAAAATTGAACAACTCATTGAATGAAAAATGAGTGAAGACATATGTTAATTAATTCTTGAATACACTACATACCCAAACTTGTAGAACACAGTGAATATAGTTTTAAATCCAAGTTCCTAGTACTATCTCCCTACATAAATATTATATACATTTTATACTAGGACTTAACAACATACATGAAAGCTTTAGATAAAAGAGGAAATCACACTCAAAAATAGTAGACAGTAAGAAATTTTAAGACTCAATACTGAAATCAATAAAGTAGGAACATACAAAATGATACAATTAAAACCATCCAACAATTCAGTGAGACAATGTGTTGTTTCTTTGAGAAAACCAGTAAAATTAACAAAGCCTTTGTCAATATTAGGTAAAAGGCAAGCTGAGATCATCAAAATTAAAGATGAAAAGAGGGACATAACAACAAAACTGAAGACATATAATCATATATTCTAAAACGCTGTAGTCCATAAATTGTAAAATCTAAAAATATAGATATTTTCTCAATAGGTACTACTTACCAAAGTTAAAGTATGATTAAATATCCCTTCTAAACAGACCTACAAGTTCTTGTAAACAGAAATATTAACATAAAATATTCCAATAAATAAGACCAGGCTCAGATGGTTTTAGTCCAGAATTACACTAGATTTTCAAAGAAGACTTAATTCCAATAGTCCTTAAATAATTCCAAAACATAGAAATAAATGGAAAATTGTTCAATCTGGTTATGAGGTCACAGTTACCCTGATACACTCCACAGTTACCTTGGTACACTATCCAACAATGAAAGAAATGCAGACTAATTTTCTTTATAAACATATAAAGCCAAAATCTCAATGAAATTCTTGTAGACAGAATACAAGAACACATCAAAAAGATTTCTGATCATCCAGGAATTCATGAATGTCTCAGCATTTATATGAATTAATTGATAAATGTAATCCACTATAGAAAAAACAGAAAGACAAAGATCACATGACTAACTAATTAAATGCGAGAAGGCCTTTGACAAATTCAATAATCCTTTATAATAAAAGTTCTGAGGAGTTTAGGGATACAAAGAACACACCTCAACATAATAAAGACAATTTACAAGGCCATAGTCATTATCAGTTTAACTGGAGAGAGCTGAGAGTAATGTCACTAAATTCAGGAACAAGACAAGGTTTTCCATTCTTTCAAACCCCAGTCTATACAGTACTTTCTGAACTGAACACCATTAGAACAGGCACTAAGATCAACAATTAATGAATGGCTGAGGCAAGGAACTCCACCTGGACCTGGAGTGGGCTTGAGGCAACAAATTCCACAAGAGTGGGACTGAACCAGCTGCCTAGGCCAGCGTGGGCCTGAGAAAGCAAGCTCCACAGGAGCAGGAGCCAATCCAGTCACAGGATATTGCAGACTAGGACTGGGACAGTGACCTGGACTAGAGCAGATGTGAGACAGTGAACTTCATCGGAACAGGCCTGAGAACACCCAATCCTGGAAAATCTTGGGGAACAGACTGAAGCCAGAGACCGTTGCATGACCAACTCCTAGCCAGGGATCTCTGCAGGAGGGGATCTGGATCAGGATTTACAGAAAGAGTTTGAAGCTGGTAACCTAGGCCAAAGTAGGCCTAAAATAGCAAACTTCCAGGGAGCAGAACAAAGCCAGGGAGCACTGAGCTATCTTCAGGAACAGGAGTGACCAATGGGGTAACTAGAACTGTGTCATTGACTGTACAATGAGGAACAACCATCTGAGCTTTGGATTCATTGGCACCTAGAAGATTAATCAACAAAATCGCAGACAGCCCCAAACACACCTATTAGAGGAAAAGATGAGTAGAAAAGGTAAGAACACATGCAACACCACAAAGAGGAACACAAACCAGTAAAACCTAAAAACCCTACATCAACAAGACTTGAACAACAAAATAGAGATGAATCATAAGCAAATAACCTAAAAAATAACTTCAAGAGAATGTTTGAAACTCTTAAAGAGGAAATGAAAAATTCCCTCAAAGAAATGGAAGAAAAGACAAACAAAAATATGAAGACATCAGCAAATCCCTTAAAGAAAATCAAGAAAAAAATCAAACATATGAAAGAAACTATTCAAGACTTGAGCACTGAAATAGAAACAATAAAGAAAACAAAACTGAGGGAATTACAGAAATAGAAATCATGAGAAAACAATCAGGGATGATAAACATAAGCAAGAGCAGCAGAATACAAGAGATGGAAGAGAGAATCTCAAGCACTGAAGATAAAATAGAGGAAATAGACTCATCAGTCAAAACATTAAATCTAACAAAACCTTAACACAAAATATCCAGGAAATATGGGACACCATGAAAAGACCAAACCTAAGAATAATAGGTGTAGAAGAAGGAAAAGAAGTTCAACTCAAAAGCACAAAAAATATATTTAACCAAATCCTAAAACAAAACTTTCCCAACCTAAAGAAAGATATAGCTATGAAGATACAAAAAGCTTATAGAACACCAAATAAACTAGATTCAACATAAAGTCCCCTTTTCTTATAATAATAATCAAATCAAACATACAGAATAAAGAAAGAATACTAAAGTTGCAAAGGAAAAAGGCCAAGTAACATAAAAAGGCAGACCTATCAGAATTGCACCTGATTTCTCATTGGAGACAATGAAAGCCAGAAGGTCATGATCAAGCGTTATGCAGATATTAAGGCACCATGGATGCCAGCCCAGAATACTCTACCCAACAAACTTTCAATCACCATAGAAGGACAAAACAAAATATTCCATGACAAAACCAGATTTAACCAATACCTAGCCACAAATGTAGCCCAACAGAAAATACTAGAAGGAAAACTCCAACCCAAGGATGCTACATCAACAAAAACATAGACAATTGATAGTCTCATAGTAGCAAATCCTAAAGAAGGGAAAAATGTACAAATTAACATCACCAATAATGAAAACTAAATTAACAGGAGATAGCAATCATGGGACATTAATATCCTTTAATATAAATAGACTCAACTCACCTATAAGAAGGAACAGGCCAACAGATTGGATACAAAAACAGAATCCATCTTTCTTCTGAACACAAGAAACACACATCAACCTCAAAGACAGACATCATCTTAATTAAAGGGCTGGGAAAATATTCCAATCAAATGAACCTAAGAAACAAGTGGGTGTAGCTATCCTAATATCTAACAAAATAGACTTCAAACTAAAATGAGTCAAAAGAGACAAAGAAGGACATTTCATAATAGTCACAGGAAAAATCCATCAAGAGGAAATCTCAATACTAAACATCTATGCCTCAATTACCAGGGTACCATCATATGTAAAAAAAAACACCTCTAAAGCTTAAATCATACATTAAACCTCACTAATAGTGGCAGATTTCAACACTCCACACTCACCACTGGACAGGTCAGTCTGACAAAAAATGAACAGAGAAATAAGGAATTAACAAATGTTATGACTCAAATGGACTTAACAGACATCTATAGATGAGAAATTATAGGGAGAAATTAAAGACTTCCTAAAATTCAATGAAAATCACCACACAACATACCCAAATTTATGGAATACAATGAAAGCAGTGGTAAGAGGAAAGTTCATAGCCTTATTTTTTTTGGGGGGTTGGTTAACTTAGTTTTATTCAGATCATTTTATTCAAGAGTTTGAATAACCTGCCATTTTCAATCTGCTGCTTTCATTCTATAAAGTATACCATCATTTATTTTAACAGTGATGTCTGGATTATAATTGTCATGCCCTAAAAGTTGTTTCATATGCTCTATTCCACAATATCAAAAATCTATTTACTATCTTCTAGAATGTTTTAGGCAAAATATAAATACTGAATATAAATACACAGTGTATTCTCATTTTGGTGACCCAAATTCTTCCAGTTTGCTTCAGTTTACTATTTTCCTGGCTCTGCTAATAACTAAATAAACAGGTGCTCACCCAATTTTTCAACCATCTCCACCATAGCTATGGCATCTGTCTCAGGGACAGTCTCCAGATTCTGCTCTAGTGTCTCATCTGATATGTGAGATTGAGTCTGATCCCTCTGCATACTTCTGGATTCCCAAACGATATTGTTTCATCAGATTGAGAGAGCCACTGCGGTCATGGCATTTATAAGAATGTGTCACCACTAGCATCACAGAGGACTGATTTATAATTACAAGCCTTTGTCCTAGCTAATGAGACTTATGAAGCTGGCAGCTACGAAATGAGAAACAAACTTGATTTCCCAAAGGCAGAGGGTATCTGTTTCCTAGTCATCACTCTTGACAGAAGCGGTTCAGAATCTGGAAGGCCTCTGTTCTGCCATCTGAAAGTTGCTTTCAAAGGCTTCCAACTGGGTTTGTAAATTGAAGCCTCAGTTCAGTCAGATGCTGTAGACAGCTTCAAAGCTCCTGAGCAACTGGGTGTGTTATAAAATTATTGTAGCTATGGTTGCACATTTCTACCAGCAACTTAGGAAAATGTATTGCAGTGATATACTAAGGTCCTTTACTATATATATATGCACACATACATTTTATATCATAAGTTATAACATATTAATTTAATATATATACATACGTACATATATATAAAGGGATAAGATCTAGAAATATTGCCAATTTAATATTGGAAAGTAAAGCTTCAGATACGATTTGCCACTAGAAAAAAAATCATGCTTAATGTGCTTCTATCAGGGGTTTGCACTGACAAATATTTTCAGGGACTAACAGCATATTTTTCTTTTGATGACTAAGGTTTACTGTAACAGCTACTAATTATTTTATTATTCTTTAAGAATATCATCAGCTGTCCTGTCGTATTTTCAGTCTCTTAAAATATTCCAGATTACTGTCTCTGAACTCAACTTACATTATAGTTATACTCCAGCAGGAAAAAAAAACAAGTGGCTTTATTCTAATTTGTATTTTTGTTCTTTCTATTATTT
>NC_022012.1:14223176-14235095 GCF_000317375.1 Microtus ochrogaster | reverse complement strand
CCTCATTGTCTCAGTGTGTGGGTGTACCCTTCACGGTCCTGAGTTCCTTGCTAGTGCTCCCCCTCCTTCTGCTCCTGATTGCCTACATAAAGAAGCTGGAAATAAATCCCACACTAGTGAAATAAAGAACATTTGAAAACTTTAGAACAAAAAAAAAACCCAAACTCACCTAAGAGAACTAGTCAGCAGGAAATAATCAAATTGAAAGATGAAATCAACAAAATAGAAACAAAGAAAACAATATAAAGAATCAATGAGGCAAAGAGTTAGTTCTTAGAGAAAATCAACAAAATAGACAAACATTTGTCCAAACTAACCAAAAAGCAGAGAGAGAATATCCAAATTAACATAATCAAAAATGGAAAGGGGTACATAAAAACAGACACAGAGGAAATACAAAGAATCATCGGGTCATATTTCAAAAACCTGCACTCCACAAAATTGGAAAACCTAACACTTTCTGGATAAATGTCACTTACCAAAATTAAATCAAGACCAGATAATCAAATAAAACAGACCTATAACTGCTGAAGAAATAGAAACAGTCATCAACAAAAAAAGTCCAGGACCAGATGATTTCAGCTCAGAATTGTACATGATTTTCAAAGAAGAATTAATACCAATACTCTTCAAATTATTCCACACAATAAAAACAGAAGGAACATAGCCAAACTCTTTTTATGAGTCTTCAATTACACTGACACCAAAACCACAGAGAGACAACTAAGAAAAAGAATTGTAGATCTATCTCACTCATGAACATTGATGCAAAAATACTCAATGAAATATTGCTAAATCAAATCCAAGAACACCTCAGAACCATCATTCACCATCATCATGTCAGCTTCATCCCAGAGACACAAGGATGGTTCAACATCCAAAATCTGTCAACATAATCCACCATATAAACAAACTGAAAAATAAAAACCACATGATCATCTCATTAGATGCCAAAAAAGCTTTCAACAAAATACAACATCCCTTCATGATAAAGGTCTTAGTGCAGGGATACAAGGAACATACCTAAACATAATAAAGGCAATATACAGCAAGCCAACAGCCAACATCCAACTAAATGGAAAGAAACTACCAGCAATTCCACTGAAATCAGAAACAAGACAAAATTGTCCACTCTCTCCAAATTTATTCAATATACTTCTTGAGGCCCTAGCTTGAGCAATAAGACATCAAAGGGATAGCAAGAAGATACAAATCAGAAAAGAAGTCAAACTCTCAGTGTTGTGCTGATTTTATGATAGTTTACATAAACAATCCCAAAAATTTTACCAAGGAACTTCTACAACTTATAAACACTTTCAGGAATGTAGCAGGATACAAGATCAACTAAAAAAATTAGTAGCCTTCCTGTACACAGATGATAAAAAGGCTGGGAAAGAAATTGGAGAAACAAAACCCTTCACAATAGCAACAAATAGTATAAAATGTCTCAGAGCAACTCTAACCAAAACAATGGAAGACTTACATGACAAGAACTTTAAATCTTTGAAGAAAGAAATTGAATAAGACACCAGAAAGTGAAAAAATTTTCCCATGCTCTTGGGTAGGTAGAATTAACATAGTAAAAATAGCAATCTTACCAAAAGCAATCCATGGATTCAATGCAATGCCCATCAAAATTCTAGCAAAATTTTTCACCGACCTTGAATAATAGTACTCAACTTCATATGGAAAAGCAAAAAACCCAGGTTAGCCAAAATAATCTTATATAATAAACGAACTTCTGGAGATATTACAATCCCTGACTTCAAACTCTACTACAGAGTTACAGTACTGAAAACAGCCGGGTAAACAAGAACAGACAGGAGAACCAATGGAACTAAATTGAAGACCTGGATATTAATCTACACTCCTTCAAACACTTGAGTTTTGAAAAGGAGGAAAAAAAATCAAATGGAAAAAGAAAGCCTATTTAGTAAATATGCTGTCATAACTGGATATCAACTTGTAGAAAAATGAAAATAGACCCATATCTATCACCGTGCACTAAACTCAAGTCCAAATGGATCAAAGTAAGCCATACTGAACATTATATAAGAGAAAGTAGGAAACACACTTGAATGCATGGGCACAAGAGACAACTTCCTTAATATAACCCCAGCAACACAGACACTGAGAGAACAATTAATAAATGGAACCTTCTGATTCTGAAAAGCTTCTGTAAAGCAAAGGACATGATAAACAAGACATAATGACAGCCTATAGAATGGAAAAAGATCTTCACTAACTTCACATCACACAGAAGTCTGATCTCCAAAATATACAAAGAACTCAAGAAATTGGTCATCAATAGAACACATAATCCAATAAAAAATGGAGTACAGACATAAACAGAGAACTCTCAACAAAAGAATTTAAAATGGCTAGAAGACACTTAAGGAAATGTTCAACATCCTTAGTCATCAGAGAAATGCAAATCAAAATAACTCTGAGATTCCATCTTGCACCTACAAGAATGGCCAATATCAAAAACATTGATGACAGCTTATGCTGGAGAGGTTGTGGGGGAAAGGGAACACTTCTGCATTGCTGGTGGGAATGCAAGTTGGTACAGCCCCTTTGGATGTCAGTGTGGTGATTTCTCAGAAAATTAGGAAACAACCCTCATCAAGACCCAGTAATACCACTTCTGGGTATATATCCAAAGGATTCTAATCATACCACAAGGACATGTGCTCAGCTATGTTCATAGCGGCATTGTTTGTCATAGCCAGAACCTGGAAACAACCTAAATGCCCCTCTACTGAAGAATGTATAAGGAAAATGTGATACATTTACATAATGGAGTACTACACAGCAGAAAAAATAATGACATCTTGAATTTTGCAGGAAAATGGATGGAGCTAAAAAACAGCATTTTGAGTGAGGTAACCCAGACACAGAAATACAAGTATCACATCTACTCACTCATAGGTGGTTTTTAAACATAAAGCAAAGAAAACCAGCCCATAAATCACAATCCCAGAGAACTTAGACAACAATGAGGACACTAAGAGAAACATACATAGATCTAATCTACATGGGAAGTAGAAAAAGACAAGTTCTCCTGAGTAAATTGGGAGCACAGGACATTGGTGGAGGGTTAAAGGGGAGGAGAGAGGCAGGAAGGAGAGCAGAGAAAAATGTAGAGATTAATAAAAATCAGTAAAATAGTGGTGATATCAGCATAATGACATCATACCCAAAATAAAAACAATTAATAAATGGGATTTTATGAAACTGAGAAAATTCTATATAGAAATGATCATGGTGATTCACACAAAGGAGCACCCTGCATAATGTGAAAATATTTTCAATAAAATACAAATTCAATAGTATTGTTACTATATTAAAAATATGAACTCTAAAATTATACATATATAATACATATAACATAATATATAAAATATATGAATAATACAACTGCAATAAAGAATAGATTTAAAAAGAGAATTTTCATAAAAGGGAACTCAAATGGCTGAGAAACACTAAGAAATGTCCAACATCCTTAGTAAGCAGGGAACTGCAAATTAAAACTTCTTTTAGATTTCGTCTTACACCAGTCAGAATGACTTAGATCAATAAAACAAACTTTCATGGTGGCAAGAGCGAGGACTAGGGAGAACACTCATCCATTGCTGGTGGGAGTGCTGACTTGTACAGATACTATGGAAATCAGTGATGATTCCTCAGGAAGATGAGAAGTGATTCATCAGAAAGATGATAACAGATTTACCCTAAGATTCAGCTATACCACTTCTGGGAATACACCAAAAAGACACTTTATCATACTAGAGAGACATTTCTCAAACATGTTAATTCCTCCTTTATCCTAAGTAGCTAGAAATTGGAAACACCTAGGTAGCCCTCAATAGAACAGATGAAGAAATTTGGTGCCATACCCATGGTAACTTTTATTTCGCTAAGGGTTAAAATTTAATTCAGTGTTTCTTGCTATTATGTAGCTATTTCTTCTATTTATACAAATCTATCCTATATGGAGAAGGGAGCTCATATGACTCAGGGTAACAAAACTAACAATGCTTGGGAATGCAGAAAGCTGTAAGACTTGTAAGGCCCTAAAAATTGTGGACTCATTGGGTTGGTGGGGGGGTGGGTGCTGGGCCTCTCTTGTGGAACTTCTTATCATAGGGAGTTCTAGTGATGCTGATTTCAATGGTCTTTATTTATGCTGTACTGTGTGTTGGTGATGTAGTTGCTTCTGAAATTAATCCCTCCTCACCATGCCTGTATAAGCAATGCCAATAAATTATTGTTCTGCCAATGTAAATTATTTATTTATTTCAAATCTCAATCTCATTTCTTTCTCCCTCCTTTCCTCCCAGTCTCCTACCATCTCCCCTCTGACACCCACCATCTACTTCTTTATTTCTCTTCAGATAAGAATAGAAATAAAGGCCTCCCATAGCTACCAACAAAATATATCTTATTGAGTTGCAGTAAGAATAAGCACCTTACCTTGTATTAAGACTGGGTAAGGCAAACTAGTATGAGGAAGAGGGTCAAAAAGTAAACAAAAGAGTCAGAAGCAGCCCCTGTTCCCACTATTAGGAGTCTCCCAGGAAGACCAAGCTACACAACTGATACAAGTCACAACATTATACAATAATTTCTCGGCCATATTTTCACTAGTTACTTATCAAAGTCAGGGGCTTTGGTAAACTTTTTAAACCAGAAAACAAGGATTTTTTTTTTTCTGGGACATTGCTTTGTGAATGAGTGGCTGTCCTTTGCTGTAGATTTTTTTTGCTGTAACTGACCTCCATTTCTGTTACATATTTAAGATGTCATTCCCTAGTTCAGAAGAGTTTCCCACTGGCAGGACTTGTTCCTCTATCCTAGGTAAATATAGAGATCTGCCTTCCAGCAATTATCTTGATCAGCAGGCATTTGGACAGTACTTAGGTTCAAGACAAGACCATTTTATTTAAGATATAACAGATCTCCAAGGACACAGAATTACTGCCTGTACAAGCTGCTGCTCTGGTTTCACCTTATTTTTAAGGTTCTTAACTCCACATGCTCACTTTCACCTCAGTTTACTGACAATTTTAATTTAGGAAATTCATAGCTTGTGTTTCACACTCAGGACAGCAGAAGAAATAATTAACTCCAATCCAGAGAAAGATCCACAACACTCACAATCAATATGGCTAATAACAGCATACCCCAGAACTGATAATTTAGAGGCCTTGGTCCCTTTTTTGTTTCTACTACCTAGAGCAAAACTCCAGACTTAGGCCCATTAGAAACTACAGCATTTTGTGTATGTGCTAATCTGATCAAGAGCCATGGCTTCTCCCTGTTTATGTAGGTTGCTTTGTTAACTGATTCTATGCATTCTGGGAGAGGAAAAAAACAGCATGATGATTAATATACAATCCATACCCTATTCATAGTTTTACTGAGAATAAACCTTTTTATCTTTAGTATCTATCCCCTAAAAATGTAGTGTCATGCACTACTCTCCTCTCTACAATTTCCTGATGATTTAATTCCTTTCTTAAGTAAGATTCTTCATTAAGAAGTTCACTAGACATGCACAGATCTATGTGTGAATGAAGCCTCCTTCTATTTTGATGGGGCAAAATAATTCAGACCACAAACCTGCTAAGACTGGGAAATTGCTAGTATTAAGGGTGTATATTACTGGGAACATTTGTAGTGGGAATAAGCAAGAATGAAGAAAGAGAAAGCAAGAATAAAGAAACATGGATAGATGGAACCTGCTCTAAATAGATTTCTTGTACTTCAGACCTTAACCCTCAGAATTTTTAGCCCCCTTTAGCTTTTTGTGGCATCTTTAATTGAACCCTGAATGGAAATCTTAAAGGCTGGAACTTTAAGGCTTCCATTATACAACTGGGCGCATGTATGTAGAGGGCCTAAGTTCATCCCAGGCAGGCTCACTGGATGTTGGTTCAGTCTCTGTGAGCTCCTACAAGCCCAGGTTAGTTGATTCTTGTGATAACCTTGACCCTTCTGGCTCCTACAACCCTTCTCAATCTTGTCAGCCAATTCCCTGAATGTGGCCTAATGTTACCTGGGGGCTGTCTTCCAACCAACACAGGGCTTTAAAGGAATCCATGGTATGTACTAGAGTTCTATCCGAGAAGTTTAGGATAATAGACACTCATGTTTTCTCTTGATGGTTTTCTTATTTTCTATTTTTCTTTGTTCTTTTCATATTCTTTCATTGATTCAAGAAAATAGGCATTCCAGGATTGAGCTTTAAGGCCAATGTGACAGCAAGAAGGTCCTCTGATATGGCTACCATCATTGGCCTAATACTTGATTGTGTGTCTCTATATCTGTTTCTACCACCAACCATTGGTTGCTGAATGAAGCATCTCTGATGACTCCTGGTATAGCCACCTATCTAGGAGTATAACTGAATATCATTAGGAATCATTACATTGACGTTTTTTCATTTATTTTTTGTTCTATTCTAGGTCTCTGAGATATCTAGTCAATAAAAATTGAGTGGATATCTTGTAATGGATTACTAAAATTTGCTGCAGGATCCCTGGTGGTGGCAGGCAGCAGAAATGCTGCAGGTTCCCAAGAAGTGGCAGTGGGCCATGTGGTGGCAGGCAGCAGGCCCTGAGAGCAGCCAGTCCCAAGCAGGGATGGCTGCAGGTCCCCAAGCGGTGGCTGGTCCAGCACAGGGAGACACACAGCAGCAGGCAAGAGACAGAGACATAGATAGGTACGCCATGCAAAGTGAGGTTGGATATTTATTAAGTGGAGTATGGAAGGGAAGGGCAAGAAGAGAGCAGAGAGAGACAGAAAGAGAGGGAGAGAGAGATAGAGAGGAGAGAGAAGGGAGAAAAGGAAGAGTTGGAAAGCTGCCTCTCTGAGAGGGAGATGGAAAAGAGCAAGAACTCAGGCTGGAAGCTGAAGATCAGCCTGCCTCAGTGAATGGGGGAGGGAGGGAATGGCTATGACTTGTCTCTTAAAGAGACAGAACAGATCATTACATTCCCATCTCTTTTTTTTTTAATAAAAGGTGGGAGGTTAGGCACCACAGGTTAAGGGAATTGGGGTGGCAGATTCTCAAGACTGCTTTCTTCTTATTTGTGGGTGTCATCTTTGGAGGAGAACCTGAGAAGTCTGGGTGCTGGTCACATCTTGGCATAGCTGTTCTCTTTGCTCCTGTTCGGTGTTTGTGGTATGAAAATGTCTGGTGTCTTCAATTCGGCTCCCTGGAACTCACAAGAATTCTTTGGGTTTGTGAAAACAGAAGTTTAGACATATACATTGTATAAACACTATATATTTATGTCAGAATGACTGCGACAGATATTTTTGCACAATGAAAAGTATTTTTAAGACTGTGGAAGGACAGCCTTGTTTTGTTCTTGATTTTAGTGGGATGTCTGAGTTTCTCTCCATTTAATTTAATGTTAGCTGCCCGCTTGCTGTATATTACTTTTATTATATTTAGGAATGAACCTTGTATTCCTAATCTCTCCAAGACCTTTATCATAAAGGGGAGTTGAATTTTGTCAAATGCTTTTTCTGCATCTAATGAAATGATCATATGTTTTTTTCCTTCAGTTTATTTATATAATGGATTACATTGATAGATTTTCATATGTTGAACCAGCCCTGCTTCTCTGGGATGAAGCCTACTTGATCATAATGTATAATTTTTTTGGATGTATTCTTGGATTTGGGTTGCTAGTATTTTAATGAGAATTTTTGCGTTGATGTTCATGAGTGAGATTGGTCTGTAATTTTCTTTCTTGGTTAAGTCTTTGTGTGGTTTTGGTATCAGGATGACTATAGCTTCACAAAAGGAGTTTGACAATGACTCTTCTGTTTCTATTTTGTGAAAAACATTAAGGAGCATAGGTATTAGCTCTTCTTGGCATTTCTGTTAGAATTCTGCATTGAAACCATCTGGTCCAGGACTTTTTTTGGTAGGGAGGTTTCTGATGACAGCTTCTAATTCCTTGTGACTTACAGGTCTATTTAAACTGTTCACCTGGTCTTGATTTAATTTTGGTATATGGTACTTATCTAAAAAAGTGTCCATTTCTTTTACATTTTCCAATTTTGTGGCTTACAGGCTTTTGTAGTAAGATCTAATGATTTTCTGAATTTCCTCTGTGTCTGTGGTTATGTCCCCCATTTCATTTCTGATCTTATTAATTTGCGTGTTCTCTCTCTGTCGTTTGATTAGTTTGGATCTTGTTGATTTTCTCCAAGAACCAACTTTTTGTTTCATTGATTCTTTGGATTGTTTTCTGTGTTTCTATTTTGTTGATTTTAGCCCTCAGTTTATTTCCAGTCTTCTACTCCTCCTGGGTGAATCTGTTTCTTTTTTTTCTAGATCTTTCAGCTGTGCTGTTAAGTCTCTAATGTGTGCTTTCTCCATTTTCTTTATGTGGGCACTTAGTGCTATAATCTTTCCTCTTAGCACTGCTTTCATAGTGTCTCTATTTTCATTGAATTAAAAAATACTTTAATTTCTTTCTTGATACAAGGTGGTTCAGTAGTTGGCTGTTCAATTTCCATCAGTTTGTTGGCTATCAGAGTAGTATTGTTAAAATCTAACTTTAATTCCTAGTGATTTTATAGGATACAAGGGGTTACTGCAATCTTTTTGTATCTGTAAAGGTTTGCTTTGTTACTGAGTATGTGATCAATTTTAGAAAAGTTTCCATGAGGTGCTGAGAGGAAATTATATTATTTTTTGTAAACATTGTGGGTTAACAAACCACGCTCTGATTGAATTTAAAAACTACTCCACGAGATGGAATTCATACCTAACACTGCTTGGATGGAGAAGAACTTGAGACTAGCTAGGTCATGTGATTAGGGGAAAACAAAATACTATTGTTCTTTGAACATAATTTATAAATGTTAAAATGCACATGGTAAAAAAGTTCTATCAATATCATTAAAGGATTGTTTAGTTGTGTTCATTCTATAACATCTAAACTATAAATGTACTAAGAGATGGCATATAATTAAAAGTATAGATAGCAAATTTGTTAGAATTTACAGGAATAGTTGCTCATTAATATGATAAGCCATATTTGGACAGTGTAAGATGATTTATTTCTCTGGATTGATTGTGAAGCAGACAGAAGGAGACATACAAGTGGGATCTCCACTGCTATGCTGAGATTGGTAGTTTGAGAACCCCTATCATAGGTTTAACTTCCTTCTCCATAAGAATGTATTTATTAAACAAAAAATACTTTCTTCTTCATAGTTTAGTATACAGATCTGATGATGAGTATTGGGATGCTGTGCTTAGTGTGCTCTGTGGCTTTGTGCTTCCTTGTTGATGGAGGAGGGTCATCTTTCTATCTGTTGCTTTCATTGGTTAATTAATAAAGAAACTGCTTGGCCTTTGATAGGACAGAAAATTAGTTAGGTGGAGTAAACAGAACAGAATGCTGGGAGAAAGAAGCCGAGTCAAGCAGTCGTCATGATTCTCCCACTCCAGACAGATGCAGGTTAAGATCTTTCCTGGTAAGCCACACCTCGTGGGGCTACCCACATTATTAGAAATGGGTTAAAGCAAGATGTGAGAGCTAGCCAGTAAGAGGCTAAAGCTAATGGGCCAAGCAGTGTTTAAAAGAATACAGTTTCTGTGTAATTATTTAGGGGCATAAGCTAGCAAGGCGGCCGTGAGCCGGGGTGGCAGGAACTCAGCCAGCCGCTTCTCAACAGTTATCCAAAATTTTATTTGCTTTTTATGCATGCATTATATGAAATAAAACACAAAATGTCAAGAACAAAGTGATGCAATCACAAGCAGTTCAACTTGATTTTTCCCTCTAGATCCTACAAGTGTACGCAAACTTAGGTAATTGGAATTGTACAGTATATAATATGCTTCCCCCTACACTGTGAATACATACCAACTAAAAACTCCACACTACATGAGCATTTTGACACCTAAGATTATACCACGATATCTTAGTCTGTCAGACAAATGTAATCCTCTCTTCCTTAGCAACAAAAATTTTATAGAAGACAAGAATGTCAGCAGGTATCTAGATAGAAATACTGGTGAAGTTACAATTAAAATTCTGCATTTCCTCAATGCTCAAGTTACAAGGTGTTATGGTGTAAATGAATGGCAGACAGAAATTATAATAAAATATTCAGCTTTAATAAGGAAAAGACTTACAGAACCGAGGTTCCCACGGAGAACAGGAAAGCAGAAGGGAAGGCAGGGAGCACACCTGCAACATTTATTAGTAAAAAATAACTTTAGGGGACCCCGCCCTTCAAGCAAGTGATTGACTGGTCTTCCCCTACATCTCCCCCTTTTGTCTAAATAAGACAGAACCAAACCCTATACAACTATATACAATAGGAACAAATAATAAATAAACTAAACATTCTATTTCAAGGAGTCTAAATAATGTAGAGAGTAACTACAATTCTTGTCTTCTATAAAAAGCAAATAAAATTTTGGATAACAACACTAGTTGATGTGGAGATGTAAAAGTCTTTCACCATTCTATAGACTGTCAATTTTTCCTATTGATGGCATTGTTTGCCGTATACAGTAGATTTTCAGAATTCCAATTTATTAACTGTCTATCTTGGTGAATTCACTGTCAGTATTCTTTTTAGGAAATTGTCTCCTATGCTTATAGGTTCAAGGCTATTTCCTAAGTTCTCTTCTATCAAGTCCACTGTGCCTGGTTTTATGTTGAGATGTTTGGTCCACTTGGACTTGAATTTTGTGCAGGGTGATAAATATGGATCTCTTTTCATTCTACATGCAGACATCCAGTTAGACCAGTGTCATTTCTTGAAGATACTTTCTTTTCTCCATTGTGCATTTCTGGCTTCTTTGTTGAAAATCAGTTGTTCATAGTATAATTTATGTCCGTGTTTTTGATTCCAAAATATAAAAAAATCAAGAAACGAGACATCAACAAACTGCACAGTACAAATAAAAATGGGATACAAGTCTAAACATAGAATTCTCACTAGAGGAATTTTAAATGACTGAAAACACTGAAAGAAATGTTCAACAGCCTTAGCCATCAGGAAAATGTGAAACAAAGCTTTTTAGAGACTCCATCTTACAGCTGTCAGAATGCAAAACACAAGAGACAGCTGCAGAGGATGCAGCTCAATCAAAACACTCTTCCAATGCTCTTTGTAACAGGAGGGATCAGGTGGCGGGTGGGAGGGACAGAGGGATAGAGTATGGGGAGAGATGGTGGGCATTTTGGGGGCAATGTGGAAACCTAGTGCAGTGGAAAATTCCTGGTAGTTATGAGGGAGGACTCTAGTAATGAAGGATATGAAGCCAGAACCAGCCATTCCCTGTAACCAGGCTAGTCTTCCAGTGAGAGGATAGGGATACCAACTCAGCCACAAAATCTGTGACCCATAATTTGTCCTGCCTGCAAGAGGTGTTGGACAATGGTGATTCAGAGCTTGTGAAAGTAGCCAACTAATGACTTGTCTAGTTTAAGACTCATAGCTGGAGCGGGAGTCCATGCTCAATGCTTTCCGGATGGCCATTGGAGGACCAACACTGTCACTCCCAGCTTTGGTCATTTGTGTATAATTTCTTGAGGAGGGTTGAGGTACATGGGCTTTTACTCCACCAATTTGGCATTCTATTTCTGTCATCTATATTTAGCTCACATTTGTCAGTCATTCTCATGAGAATTTTTGAAGATAGCTGTTGAAATATGAGCGGCGGGGCTGTGTCCCCAGCACCCCGGCCACCTGCATGGCTATCTTATGCCCCGAAATAATTACACAGACACTGTATTCATTTAATCACTGCTTGGCCATTTCTATCTAGTCTCTTCTAGGCTAACTCTCGCACCTGGACTAGCCCATCTCTAATAATCTGCTGTAGCCCACAAGGTGGCTTACCAGGGAGATTCTAGCCTACGTCCATCC
>NC_022012.1:14219307-14220862 GCF_000317375.1 Microtus ochrogaster | reverse complement strand
CCACAAGAAACATGCTTTACTCTATTCTTTTCCAAGCTTTCTCAGGCTTTCTGTGGATTCAGTTGGCCACGTTAGGCCCGGCTAGCTCAGTCAGTAGAGCATGAGACTCTTAATCTCAGGGTCATGGGTTCGGGCCCCACGTTGGGCGCCAAAATGTAACGGCGTAAACGAATGCAGACAGATTGTAAAAGTATATATATATATATATATCTTTAATAGACTTACAGAACCACCGTTCCCGCAGAGACCAGAAAAGCAGAAGCAGCGGCTGTGAGCATGCTCGCCAAATATATATGCAAACATTAGCCCGAGGCGAACACACCCCCTAAGGGGTTGGACTTATCCCTACAGATAGCTTCTGAAATTACTAGGAGATTTGATCTCACAATAAACTCCTTTATCCTGTCTCTTATAATCTGCCCACCACCTGTTCCACAATGTTCCATGAACCTTAGGTGTGGGAATGTTTTGTAGATGCATCCACTGCCACTAGGCTCCACCATTTTGCCTTTTGATTGGTTGTAGTTTTCTGTATGGTTAATTTCTGTTGGAAATAGATGTTTTCTTGATAAGGGGTGACAATCACACTTGTCTTCAGGCACTAGGTCAAACGTTTAGACCGTAAGATGCTATGCTGGTTTAGCAAATAGGTGGTTATAGTTTTTCCTCTAAAGTCCATGAACTCACTTGGCTAAATATAAGATTCAGTATCAGACAGTGAGTCCCTCTACATGAGTAAGTTTTCAATCCAGAGTGAGCTGTTGTGTGCAACTATTGTACTCTAAGGTTATCATGCCACACTGATCATTGATGTGATTCATAGGTGTTATACCTGGGAAAAACTGTTGTCTCTATCCTTTGGAAGATTTCATGTGCATTCTGGTACCTTGAAAGTTAATCTTCATTGAGCAGTCAGTTACGTGATTTTGCTCAACTTCTCTGGGCCTTGTTTCTAAAGTTCATTGTGTCTTCAGCAATACAGATTAACTGTCTGCTTCTTGGGAGTAAACAAGGGCAGCAGCAATCGGCTGTATGCTTTGGAAATCTCTTGGCCATCCCTGGCCAATAACTGAGCCTTTCCCTTTCTGGTTCTGAGGGTTCTGTTAGGAGGTTTTAGCTCTTGGAGGAAGTACTAGCAGCCAAGATGATAAAAGTTCATAAAAACTATATGTATATATTTTACAAGGAGTTATGTATACTATAGGTTTGGTTTTAGGTAAATAATATTATTATTCTATATAGCTTTTTTAGAATCCTTATTTTTATTTTACTCTCCTCCTACCTTAATTGTATTTAGCTTCCCCCTCCCTAAAGAGCCTCACTTTCTCATTTCCCTGGTAAGAACACTTGTACCCTGCCATACCCTTCTTTATTACTCTCAAAACTCCATCCGGTCAAATTTTCCTTTTCACATGCCTGGTTTAAAAAATTGCTGTAGGTTTGCATTCCCACCAACAATGGATGAGTGTACCCCTTTCTCTACAACCTCTCCAGCAAAGGCTATCATTGGTGTTTTTCATTTTAGCCATTCTGACAGGTGTAAGATGGTATCTTA
>NC_022012.1:14216990-14218907 GCF_000317375.1 Microtus ochrogaster | reverse complement strand
GATGAGGGAGAGGGACTTGATCAGGGGAGGGGGAGGGAAATGGGAGGCGGTGGCGGGGAGGAGGCAGAAATCCTTAATAAATAGATAAATTAAAAAATTGCTATAGGCTATGTATGCATATTTGATAATACCTTTTTCATTAAATATCTTGTGCAATACTGCAATGATCCTTTGCCATCCTTTGAAATTTTTATATTTTAATTTTGAAAGAGATGACTTTTATTATAATATCATCATTTGATGGCTGGTTAGTGATATGCTTAGAATTTCTAGATAGTTTTATTTCTATGTGTTTAGAAATATATCCACTTCTTTCAGATTTTCTAACTTACTGAGATCATTTTTTTTTCAAAACATAGTGTGATCATGTGGGTTTGATGGTATCTATTTCAATCTTCTACTTTCATTTATTAAATCTTATAATTCTTTTTGTTAGTTTATATTTTAAATTTTTTATTTTTCACCTTTGTGTGTGTGTGTGTGTGTGTGTGTGTGTGTGTGTGTGTGCAAGCGCCCACATGAGTGCAAGTACCTACAGAAGCCAAAACAAGATAATCATCAGTCTGACTACAGGGTAAGGTCAGTTCAGGCACCCTCTCATCTATTGCTTAGGGTCTCAGCTGGGGTCATCCATGTGGGTTTTTGGGCATTGTTCTAGAGCCAGGCTTCTCACTAACTCCATAATGGCTCCCTCAATCAAGATATTTCTTTCCTTGCTCTCACATTTACCCTTCCACCATTTTGACTATCCCATTCCCTCAAGTTCTTCTCCACTCCCCTTCTCCCCGCTGCCCTCCTGCTCCCAAATTTTTGTTTGATTCCAATTTCCAGGTGGGTCTATATATGTTTTTCTTTCAGTTAACCTTATTACTTAGTTTCTCTAGGATCCTGAACTATATGATTGTTTCTCTTTGTTTATGACTAGGATCCACTTATGAGTGAGTACATACCACTTTCGTTTTTTGGGGTCTGTGTTACCTCACTCAGGATTATGCTTTCTAATTCCATCCATTTGCATGCAAAATTCAAGATGTCATTATTTTTTACTGATGATTAGTACTCTAATGTGTAGATGTGCCACACTTTCTTTATCCATTCTTCAGTTGAGGGGCAGCAGCAATTCCACTCTTAGGAATATACCCAAAAGATGCTCAATCATACTACAAGAGCATTTGTTCAACTATGTTCATAAAAGAATTATTTGTAATAGCCAGAACCTAGAAACAACCTAGATGCCCCTCAACTGAAGAAATTTCTTACATGGGTCTGACTGCATATAAAATAAGCAAGCTAGGAAACACAGGAGTTGCTTGTAGGTAATTTTCTTGTTATTTAGATTGCATAACTCACATGATGAAGTACTGTGAGGCAATGACCAATTTTACAAACAAAAGTTGAAAGGCAACTAGAATGAGGGGTACAAACAAGGGGAGATAGTAAGGAAGTGAGAGTGAGGTTAATCTGATCAAAGTACATTGTATATATGTAATCATTAAATATTATGTACAATTAATAAATATCAATTTAAAAACTATTTTCAGGCTTCATGTTTTTTAGAATTTCTACTACAAGGTACATATAAATTTAGAAATATTGGAAGGACATGGTCTCTTACAGAACCTGGAATTAGTTATTTTGGATAGACTGGCTGGTCAGCATGCCTCTTGTCTCAGAAACTGAGATATATAGAGAGGAAAACATTCAACACTGACCACTGCAAGCTTATGAACACACACACACAGCACAGAAAGAAAGAGAAGGAAAGAAACAGAGATTGATCTCTTTCCACACACGCTGAGGAAATAAGAATGTATAATATGAATCTCTCTCTCTCTCTCTCTCTCTCTCTCTCTCTCTCACACACACACACACACACACACACACACACACACAGAGAGAGAGAGAGAGAGAGAGAGA
>NC_022012.1:14214132-14216890 GCF_000317375.1 Microtus ochrogaster | reverse complement strand
CTCTCTCTCACACACACACACACACACACACACACACACACACAGAGAGAGAGAGAGAGAGAGAGAGAGAGAGAGAGAGAGAGAGAGAGAGAGAAACTCAAGATAAAACTTCTCTATGAACCATATACAGATTTTTGGCTATGTATCTAAAGAAGATGAAGTCAGCATACAAAGAGATAAGTGTAACTATGTTTATTCTAATGCTTCAAAAAGACAAGATATAAAATCACCCTAGATTACCATTAGCATGTTAATGGAAGGAGAATTGTGCTATTTATTTGCACAGTGGAATATAATTAGACATAAAAAGGAATGGGAAGCTAGAAAGTAGTTATGATTGGAGATAATGATTTTAAGTATTTGTTAAAATAAGGAAGACACATGGACAAGAATAGCATCTGTGCTCTTGACAGAAAATTGCAAAATTAGATAATTTCAAAGCAGGGTTATGAATGACGGGGAAGACTGCTCAGGGAATGAATTAAAAAGACAAATAAGAAAATGTTGAAAGAAAAAGGGACACGACAAGCTCATTATATATGCAATTTTAAATTAATAAATATGTAAATTATATATGCATGCATAGAAATGTCAAAATTCATTTATGTAAGTATACATGTTAATAATTATTTAATGTGAAAAAAATTATTTAATGTGAACCAATTATCACTGGTTGTGTATCCAGAAATATACTCATAAATTAATTTGACTATTTGATAGCTTTTTGACAAAAATACCAGGGACATATAAGGAAAGGAAGATCTAACTACTAAACATGATAAGAAACTAGGAAATCCACATGCAGAAGAATCAGATTAGATTTCCCCATACCATGAAGAACAATATGGGAAGAATAAGTTACAGACTTAAGTGTAAAGGTAATAAAAGCACAAACATGAGAATAGTCTCTGATGCTGGTTCAGGCAACTGCTGAGTAGTTGTTGGTGAGGGAGATGAGTGGGAAGATAAGAGATAGAAGTGATCAATTTATATGTATATGAATATGTACCAAAAGTGCAGACAGTAAAAGCACTCACAAACTGAGATTGGATAAAAGTAACATCTTCCTCATGTTCTACTCACAAATGAACAATTTGCAGATGAAGGAGACAGCCTACACCATGTTTTTTATAGTTGTGTATTACTGAAGTTTCATCTGACCACTTCCAAACAGAAACTTCTCTCACCATAGATGACATATGCATAATTCTATGGGTATCAAGTTAGTCAATTAGAAGATGGTTTGTCAGGCACAGAATGTTCATTTAGGGGAAAATGACAACAGTAGCTTCCCCACTTAGTACTATGACTTTTCCAGCTATGGATTTTTTCCTCCCTCCCTCCTTCCCTCCTTCCCTCTCTCCCTCTTTCATTCTTTCCACTTTTTATTTTCTTTTTTTTCTCTTCCTTTCTTCAAGGTTTATCATATTAGGTATGGACATCTGCCCATAAGCGGAATATCCATAATGTCAATTTGCAACTTTACCCCAGAAAACATTATGAAAGAAGGTGTAAGAAAAATGTAAAAGCTAGAGAAAACTGAGGATGGTGATATGAAATGCTGGCTTCCAGACATGACATCCATATTGCATTCTTGAACTCAGAGCAGGTGTGATTAATGGCATGAAGACCTGTCAAACCTTGAAGTAGAACCTAGAAGCTGGTCTGCCAGACAGTCATCTACCCCGCCCCAATGCATCATTCTTTGCAAACTCTGTGGAGACCAATACTTGGTGGACATAGGAGTTGAGACAACAGTGGTCCTGGAACCCCAGACCCATACTCCCTAAAACCTCCATGTGGGAAAAATTCCAGGGACCCCCCTTCCCAGGTGCCTTCCTTATTACTAGCACCAGCAGGGAGCTGGTCTGCCAGACATCCATCTACCCCACCCCCAATGCTTTCTTTCCCGCAAGCTCCATAGAGAACAATTCTTGGTAGACATAAGAGAAATAAGAGTTGAAGGAAGAAATGGGAAGGCACCAATTCAAGAACTCCTCCAACATCCTAAAAAGCAACATGGTACCACCAGAACCCGGCAGACACACAACAGGAAGACTTGATCATCCTAAACCAGAAGATATAGAAAAAAACGACTTTAAACATTACTTAATGAAAATGATGGAGACCTTTAAAGAGGAAGTGAAAAGCTCCCTTAAAGAAATGGAGGAGAAGACAAACAAAAAGTTGGAAGAAATTAATAAATGCCTCAAAGAAACCCAAGAAAACCAAACAAATGGGTGAAAGAAACAGTTCAAGATATGGAGATTGAAATAGAGGTAATAAAGAAAACACAAACTGAGTGAACTCTGGAATTGGAAAATCTGGGTAAATGGACAGGAACAACAGAGACAAGTATAACCAACAGAATACAAGAGATAAAAGAAAAAAATCTCAGGTGCTGAAGATTCTATTGAGGAAATAAACTCAGTGGTCAAAGAAAACAGCAAATCCAACAAATTCTTAACATAAAACATTCATGAAATCAGTGACACCATGAAAAAAACCAAACCTGAGAATAATAGGGGTAGAAGAAGGAGAATTCAAGCTCAAAGTCCCAGAAAATATATTCAACAAAATTATAGAAGAAAACGTTCTCAACCTAAAGAAGGATATGCCCATGAAGGTACAAGAAACTTACAGAACACCAAATGAATTGGATCAAAAAAAATCCCCTTGCCATATAATAATCAAAACACAAAACATACAGAATAAAGAAAGAATATTAAGAGCTGCAAAGGAAAAAGGTCAAGTTACT
>NC_022012.1:14168926-14194514 GCF_000317375.1 Microtus ochrogaster | reverse complement strand
TGCCACAGGCCAAGAACCCTCTCACCCCTCCGAAGGTCTTCAGGGTCAGGACCAGACTCCCCGTTTGCCAGTGACCTTGCCAACAAGGGGCCTACCTCTTTGATCCAACCGCAGTGGGATGTCTGCTCTCCTTTTTGCGTGCCCTTCCCAGCCTCGTACGTGCCTCTCCAGCTGTGCCAGTCCCTGCTGCTGCCTCGGCTGCTGCCTCGCCGGATCCCTCTGGTCCCCGCCGCTTGCCTCTGCCTCCACGCTGGTCCCCGCCGCTTGCTTCTGTCGCCGCCGGTCCCCCAAAGCCTATTTTTGATTGCAGCGCTGTGTCGCTCCGCCGCAGCCGCGACTGCGCGCTGCTCCGCCGCCGCCGCGACTCCAGCATTTTTCTGTTTACAAGAAACACACCTCAACCTCAAAGACAGACATTACCTCAGAGTAAAGGGTTTGGAAAAGGTTTTCCAATCAAACGGACCTAAAAAACAAGCAGGTGTGGCTATTGTAATATCACACAAAATTAATTTCAAACTAAAATCAATCAGACGAGATGGAGAAGGACATTTTATTCTCATAACAGGAACAATTCATCAAGATGAAGTCTCAATCCTGAATATCTATGCCCCTAAATCAAGAGCACCTACATATGTAAAAGAAACATTACTGAAACTTCAATTGCACATCAAACCCCACACATTAATAAGTAGGAGATTTCAACACACTTCTCTTGACAATGGGCAGTTCAAACAGACAGAAACTTAACAGAGAAATAAGAGAATTAACAGATGTAATGAATCAAATGGACTCAATAGACATCTATAGAACATTCCACCCAAACAAAAAAGAATATTTTTTTCTTCTCAGCACCTCATGGAACCTTCTCTAAAATTTATCACATTCTCAGTAGCAAAGCAAACATCCACAGATACAAAAATATTGAAGTAATCCACTGTGTCTTATCAGATCACCATGTAGTAAAGTTAGAATTCAACAACAGTACTACTCCCAGAAAGCCTACAAACTCATGGAAACTCAACAGTCAACTACTTAACCACCCCTGGGACAAGGAAGAAATAAAGAAAGAAATTAAAATCTTCCTTGAATTCAATGAAAATGAAGGCATAAGATATCCAAGCCTATGGGACACTATGAAGCAGTGGTAAAAGGAAAGTTCATAGCACCAAGTGCCCACATAAGGAAAATGGAGAAAGCTCACATCAATGACCTAACAGCACACCAGAAAGCTCTAGAAAAAAAAGCAGACTCACCCAAAAAGAGAAGAGGACAGGAAATAATCAAGTTGAGGGCTGAAATCAACAAAAGAGAAACACAGAAAACAATCCAAATAATCAATTAAACGAAGCTGGTTCTTTGAGAAAATCAACAAGATTGACAAACCCTTATCCAAACTAATCAAAGGGCAGAGAGAGAGAGAACATATGAATTATCAAAATCAGAAATGAAAAGGGGGACCTAACAACCGTCACTGAGGGAATTCAGGGAATCATTAGGTCCTACTACAAAAATCTGTACTCCAAAAAACTGGAAAATGTAAAAGAAATGGACAATTTTTTAGATAGATACCACCTACCAAAATTAAATCAAGACCAAGTGAGCAATTTAAATAGACCTATAAGCCATGAGGAGATAGAAGCTGCCATCAAAAACCTCACAACCAAAAAAAAGCCCAGGGTAGGATGGTTTTAGTGCTGAATTCTACCAGAACTTTCAAGAAGAGCTAATACCTATAACCCTCAAAGTGTTCCACATACTAGAAACAGAAGGCTCACTGCCAAACTCTTTTTAGGAAGCTACAGTAATCCTGATACCAAAACTGCACAAAGACTCATCCAAGAAAGAGAATTACAGACCAGTTTCACTCATGAACATGGATGCAAAAATTCTCAATAAAATTCTAGCAAACTGAATCCAAGAACACACCAAAAAAAATCCATTATGATCAAGTAGGCTTCATCCCAGAGATGTAGGGCTGGTTCAACATAGAAATATCTATCAATGTAATTCACCATATAAATAAGCTGAAAGAAAAAACCATATGATCTTTTTGTTAGATGCAGAAAAAGCATTTGACAAAATTCAACATCCATTCATGATAAAGTGTAACATGAGAGGGGGGTCTGCTTGTTGAAGTTTCTCTCTCACCCAGTACCCCACAGCCGGTAAGCCCCAAAGAAAATTACACAGAGATATCCATAAGTTAAAAAACTGATTGGTCCATTAGCTCAGGCAACATATTAGCTCTTGTAGCTTATATTAACCCATTGTTCTTATCTATGTTAGCCACAGGGTTTGGTACCTTTTTCAGCAGGGTAGCTTACATCTTGCTTCTTCACAGTCTGGGCATGAGTAAGAAGAATCAACTTCCTCCTTCCCAGAATTCTCCTGCTCTCATTGCGTCATTTCTACTTCCTGTCTAGTTTTCCCACCTATACTTCCTGCCTGGCCAATCAGCATTTATTTAAAACATGACTGACAGAATACAGACAATTCTCCTGCACCAATAAAGGTCTTGGAGAGATTAGGGATACAATGATCATATCTAAATATAATTAAAGCAAAATACAACAAGCCAACAGCTAACATCAAATTAAATGGAGAGAAACTCAAAGCTATTCCACTAAATCAGGAACAAGACAAGGTTTCCACCCTTTCCATATCTCTTCAACATAGTTCTTAAAGTTTTAGCAATAGCAGTAAGACAATAGAAGGACATCAAGTAAATTCAAATCAGAAAGGAAGAAGTTAAACATTTGTTATTTGCAGATGATATGATACTGTACATAAGTGACCCCAAAAACTCTACCAGAGAACTCCTACAGCTGATAAACACCTTCAGTGAAGTGGCAGGATACAAGATCAACTCAAAAAAAGTCAGTAGCCATCCTATACACAAAGGATAAAGAAGCTGAGAGGGAAATCAGAAAAACATCCCTTTTCACAATAGTCACAAATCATATAAAATATTTTGGGGTAACACTAACAAAGGACATGAAAGACCTATTTGACAAGAACTTTATGTCTTTGAAGAAAGAAATTCAAGAATAAGCCAGAAAATGGAAAGATCTCCCATGCTCTTGGATAGGAAGGATCAACATAGTAAAAATGGCAATATTACCAAAGGCAATCTATAGATTCAATGCAGTCTCCATCAAAATCACAACACAATTCTTCACTAACCTTGAAAGAATGATACTCTTCATTTGGAAAAACATGATAGCCAAAACAATTCTGTACGATAAAGGAACTTCTGGAGGCATTACCATCCCTGAAGTCAAGCTCTATAACAGAGCTCCAGTAAATGAAAACAGCTTGGTATTGACATAAAAACAGAGATGTTGACCAATGGAATTGAATTGAAGACCAGGATATTAATTCAAACACCTACGAACATGTGATTTTTGACAAAGAAGCAAAAAAGATACAATAAAAAAAAGAAAGCATCTTCAACAAATGGTGCTGACTTAACTGGATGTCAACCAGTAGAAGAATGAAAATAGATCCATATCTATCACCATCCACAGAAGTCAAGTCCAAATGGATTAAAGACCTCAATATAAATCTCACCACACTGAACCTGATAGAGGAGAAAGTAGGAAGTAATCTTCAATAAATGGGCACAGGAGATCACTTCCTACAGATAACCCCAGTATCACAGACAATAAGAGCATCAATAGATAAATGGGACCTCCTGAATATGAGAATTTTCTGTAAAACAAAGGACACAGTCAATAAGACAAAAAGGCAGCCTATTGAATGGGAAAAAAAATCTTCACCAACCCCACATCAGACAAAAGTCTGGTCTCCAAAAAGTAAAGAACTCAAGAAATTAAACATTAAAATTCTAAAAACCCAAAGTAAAAAGTGGTGTACTGAACTAAACAGAAAATTCTAACCAAAAGAAAACATATATAGACCCACCTGGAAATTGGAATCAGACAAAAATTTGAGAGGAGGGGGGCAGGAGGTAGTGAGGGGGCGTAAAGGAGAACTTGAGGGAATGGGATGGTCATGATGGAGGAAGGACAGATATGAAAGCTAGGAAAGATATATCTTGATTGAGGGGGCCATTATGGAGTTAGCAAGAAACCTGGTTCTAGAACAATGCCCAAGAACCCACAAGGATGACCCCAGCTGAGACCATAATCAATAGAGGAGAGGGTGCCTGAACTCACCTTACCCTGTAGTCAGACTGTTGATTATCATTAATATCACCATAGAACCTTTGTCCAACAACAGATGGGGAATAGAGGCAATGACCCACATTGGAACACTGGACTAACTCCCAAGATCCAGTTGAAGAGTGGAGGGAGTGAGAGTTATGAGCAAGGAATTCAAGACCATGAAGTGGTCATCCACTGAGACAGTTTTCTTGAGCTAATTGTAGCTCACCTACTCCAACTGGACTGGGAGTAAATGAACATGGGAACAACCAAGCTCCCCAGAAAGAGGTTGACAGTTGGGGAAGACTGAGGGGCCACTGATAGTGACACTGGGATGTGTCTCTACTTGCATATACCGGCTTCATGGGATCCTATTGTCTTTGGATGTAAACCTTGCTCAACCTAGACGTATTAGGGATGGCCTTGGACTTTCCACAGGTCGGGGTGCATGGCACTCCCTTAGGGTTGGAGGGGTGGGGGAGGGTCTGTGGAGGTAGAGGGAGGGGCCTGGGAGGAGGGGGGGGACTGGAAATTTGGATTGGTATTTTTTAAGTAATAAAAAAGAAAAAAAATAAAGAAATAGACCCTGGAAAGGATCAGAGGTACCCTCCCCTTTCTGAAGCTACAGCTAAAGGGGGAGAGAAATATATTTTCAGTAAGATACTCATTTGTAAGGTACAAATGCTCTTATAAACAATCTAATAAAATTTAACAGGTTACAAAAATGATATAAAAGAAGGAAAATTGTTGGGAAAAAGAAATGAATTAACAGGAGTAGATACAGAGGGTTATGGGGAAGGAATAAAATTGGAATACATTTTGTACATCCATAAAAATTTAATAATAAAACCCACTTTACCTATTATTAACATAAAATAAAACCATTAAAATAAAATTTGAAATATTATAGGTAACTTCATCAAAAAGAAGAGAAAACTAAATGAGAGACAATATTTAAAATCATTTATTATTTAAGAATTCATTATAAAAATATTTAAAAATCACATAACCAAACTGTGAGAAAACAATTAATCTACTTAAAATCAACAAAGATTCTGATCAGAAAATTCTCTAAAGAAGATAACCAAAGAGAAGATATACAGAACATATTGATCAGCATCATCAATTCACTAATTATTAAAATGCAATAGAATATCAGTATATGCTTTAAAATTATCAAAGATATAGTAGAAAAGAAATAGTTATCAAATATAGAAATATTGAATGTTGTTGGCAACACAAGTTAATAAAATAATTATATAAAACAGCATATATGTTTTTCTCAAAAGTGAGAAAAACTGTAAGATTTGGTAGTCTCATTTAAACGTGACTATCTAATGAATATTAAATGATTACATCAATATTACTGTATAATCTAATTATCTTGACAGAATTATTTTAACTATGTGTGAATTCATATGTGTATTATAAGATGTGTAGATAAATGTGACATAGCTAAGACAACAATATACAGGTACATGAATCAAATAATACATTTGATACAGCATGGAAGAACCACTGTGTCATCATGTCTTGTGAAATGAGAAACAGATAATATAATCAATATGATATCCTCTATTTTATACATGGATCTTAAGTAGTAGATCTCATGCAGATTAAAGTGACTCTCATGGAATATGGGAAGGGTGTTAGTTAAAAAAGGAACAGGATTCAGTTTAACAGTAATAACTCTCCTATAGTACATATATACTTAACTATAAACAACCCTTTAAAAACAGAAAACACTTGCAAAGACATATAATCACCAAATATTAAGATTACATAATGAATAGCTTCATAACAAGGAAATGTACAACCTGTATAATTGGTAAAAACTTCTAGCAAAAGGTGAGTTGGCCATTGGATAACAGTGTAGAGAGTAGAGTACTGTAGTGACACAATCAGTCTTCTGTGATGGTGCAAATTTCTAAGGAGGACACCAACAAACTATACAACATTTTTAAAAAAAGAGAATTATAGGAATGAAATTCGTACAAAACCACTTTATGGAGATTTCCTGTTTAAACCCCAATCATCATTGCATAAAGAGCACAGTATATACAAGATTCACTGTACAGCTTAAATTACAGACTGTCACAACCTCAGATTATTCTCTGATCACACTAGCTCTACAGAGTTAGATAGATTTTCAGTACTAGGCATAGTTTCCCTCTTGTTGGCCAGGTCTTAGGTCCAAAGAGTTAAGTCTATTATAAAGAAGCCTGCACAACTTTTATACTCTTAAGGTCATCATGACATGCTGGTCATCAATGTGGTTAACAGAAGTCATAATTGGGTAGGTTGCTTGCCAGCTATGTTGGTTGCTTGAATAACACATTTCACTACCATGATATTGGAGAAGAATCTACAAGTACTAATTTACTAAACCGGCAAAATCCCTAACAGCAATCTCTAGACATTTGTCCTTATATTGACAAATAAGTGAACTCTTCACCCCCAATCAAGGAAACTTCTCTCTGCAACCAACAGACATTTCTACAGAAAGCCACAATCAATACAATTGCAGATGCAGAGTCCAGTCTCAATGGATATAGCTATAAAAATTGTGGAAGAAGGAAAGGAAAGATTATGAGAGGCAAAGTATCAGGAACAATGAGAATGCATCTTCTTGAAAAAGCAGACGCTATACCCATAGAGTCTCACAAGCATGACTGACCAAATATGAGCTGAACAAATATGACACCATAAATATGCTCAACTACACAAAGATTTCTGTAACTATAGACAACTGATAAAATCTGGACAGAGAAGAGGTGGTTTTCCCCAGGAAAGAGAACACTAGTGTCAAAATAATTACCCTTGAATACATACATATATACATGTAACATACAAGTAACATTTTTTAGGCTGAAATCATTATAATAAGGAATACATATGTATATACATATATGTATATGCCTACAGAAATGATATTAGTTAATAAAGAAACCATGAATTTGAAGGATAAAGAGAGGTATATGGGATATTTTGGAGGGAAAAAAATAAAAAAAATGTTATTAAGCTATAATCTCAAAAATAAAAAAATTAAAAATAAGAAAACAATACAACAATGTTCAGGATGAAATCACATATGTTGAATGATAGTAACAGAACTCATATGATAACAGCATTGATGTCAGCATTTTCATATTTCCTTTAGGGAAAACAAGAATACTATCAAATTAATGCAAAGAACAATAACGGTCCAAAAATGATTTATGATGTACTTATATGAACTCATGAGTCATAATTCACAACAATTTAAATATCAAAAAATGCCAAAAGCACAAATACAATCTTTAAGCAGCATGCATAGGAAATTAAAATAATTTCTGTTAAAAATACAAAAATGAAAAGTTAAAAATATTTTCTAAATAGTGTAAATTAGGCATGTGGTGAATGATAGAAAAAGAGCCCCCAGGATAGGTATGTTCATAAAATTTGTCTTAGAGTTCTCAGTACGGATGGACAAGAGGCAACTCTGTTGACAAGTTCTCCAAGAGCATCCTTCACATCCTTGTTTCTCAGGCAATATATGAATGGGTTCAGCATGGGACTGATCACAGTATACATCAATGAGGCAATCATTCTTCTCTGAGAATGAGAAACAGAGGAGCTGAAGTAAACTGCAAGTCCTGACCCATAGAACAAGGAGACCACACAGAGGTGAGACCCACAGGTGGAAAAGGCTTTGTACTTACTTACAGTAGAGGACATCCTTAACAAGGATGAGATAATCTGTGAATAAGACAGAAAGATTCCTATCATAGGAATCACAGTTAGTATGGAAATCAGCACATACATAAAGACATTAATGACGTGAGTATCAGAGTTGGCTACCTTGATAACTTGTGCCAGTTCACAGAAGAAATGTGGGATTTCAGTTCCTCTGGAGAATTTCAATTCATTTAGCAATAGAATAAGAATCAGGGAGACCCAGAATATGATGATCCAAAATATCAGGACCAGAAGGGTACATACCCAAGGACTCATGATAACAGTGTAGTGGAGGGGATGACAGATAGCTACAAAGCGATCATAGGCCATTAAAGTAAGTAAAAAATTATCCATTCCAACCAAAGTAGCTAAAAAAAATACCTGTGTAAGGCATTCTCTGTAGGAGATGCCTTTTCTCTGTGAATACACATTCGCCAGCATCTTTGGTATTGTAGTTGAGATGACACAGATGTCAATAAAAGACAGGTTGGAGAGGAAGAAGTACATGGGAGTGTGGAGGTGGGAGCTAGAACTGACAGCCAGGATGATGAGCAGGTTCCCAAGCACTGTGACCAGGTACATGGACAGGAACAGTCCAAAGAGAATGGGCTGCAGTTCAGGATTATCTGAGAGGCCCACAATGAGAAATTCTGGTATCAGTGTGTCGTTCTCTGTTTCCATTTAACTTTTGTTTCTGTTAGAGATGAGATAAGGAGAGTTTTCAACTAATAGCTGCTGTCAAGTCACAAAATAACCTGAGGAAGCATATCTTTCATAATGACAATAACTCTCATTTACTTAAGCAAGTGATTTTTTTCCAAGTGATTTTTATGTAACCATTTGTAAATATGTGTAATCATTCTTTTTTTATTTAGTCAAATATCTCTTCTTTAACTTCTAAAACTGCTATTAATGAAATTTTCTATATAAACCTATATAGAAAATTTATTTTTAGTAAACCCTACAAACACTTGAATTTTTTTGTTAGTTTTCTTTATAACTGCAATGATTTATTTCTCCTAATAGAATGAAATTTACCTATATAATCTGTATGACTTTGTCACTCTGAGCCCATAATTGTTTTCTACCTCATGATGGTTGCTATTATTATGCTTTCTATTTAAAAATGCCTTGTGAGTAGTATATTTTGAAAATGTCAGTTGTCATTATTATATTATTATTAGTAATATAAATCTGCTCTATTATGATAATCATTTTTGGTGCATAACAAAATTTCAAAAGTAAATATTGAAGAATGATTTAGAAGTTAAATTTTTTGTCATATATCTTTAACATAATTTTGGTTCATCCATTGACATCTATGTAGTCCCGAGAAAAGTATGTGACTTCTTAAATTTCTCATGCATAACTATCATTGCGAATACCCAAAAGGTATTCTCTGGAGCGGCAGGAAATGATGATGTATTTATGATATAAATACAACAGGGGTGTTTCCTCTTTGAAAATAATGCACTACTTTGAATTAATGAGGCTTCCTACAGCTCCTTCATTGAACACTTGCTTCCAAGTGAATGTCTCTGGAAAGAAAAGAGCAGTGGTCTATAGAGATGAGAATAGGAAACAAGAAAGCACACTATCACTAGAATAAGCAGGGGGAGTGCATTCTCCTACGCTCTTACCTGTCCATAAAGAGGAATAGGAATATGTTATTGTAAAATCGGGAGCACTAAAGGTCAGAATTTATAATTGGTTAATCTTATTACAGATATTGAAAGATAATATAAGCCAAATCATCAAAGAAAAGTAAAAGACAGTTTTTTTGTACTTATATAAGTTACTAAATTTTCCATGAAAGAAAGTGTTAGCATTATGAATGCCTGGGAATGTTATTTGATTTTGGAAAAATTACCTGAAAATTAATAAAATAGTTTATCCTGTGATAGTGAAAGAGTGGATAGTAATATCTTCCCTGAAATACGAACAATTTAGAAAAGACCAAATGGTAAAAAGGAAATGGAGAGAAGTATTCAAGGACAAGAGAGTAGTATGTAATTTCTCTATGAGGTGGCAGTCTGGCATTTGGCTTGTGAAATAAGAAGCAGAGGATGAGGGCCTCACGGACAAGGTATGAGGTTCACATATTGTCTTCTGTGTTTTCTTTGTCACTCTAACATTGACTGATTCAACATTTTTGTTAGTCTGAAATCCTGATGGTTCTGTTCCATAATTTGTATTTTGAAGGAATTACATTTTGATTATTAAACTTTAGGAACTTATGGGAGCCCACAGTATCTCATTCCAGCCTGAATGGAGGTCAGAGACTTCATGCTTGTTCTTTCTTCTCAAGGCCAAATAACAGGATGTTTGACCAAGGGAGTGGTTGCTAGATATTTTAGTATTAAGGAAGTGATTATGCTTGCTTGCTCTTAGAACCACGGTAAGGAAGTATTTTGCTGCCCCCTTTTGCTTTTGGTATAAGAGGGCTACAAGAAATAAATTCAGGACTGCTGCAGTATTCACTGAGAGCTCTCCCTCTATCTCCTTCTTTTGTCTTTCTTTGCTAATCATCACACCCGTAATCAGGTGCTGTTTGATGAGTCAGCTGATCCCAACAGAACTTGAAATTATATAAATATTTGAAGTAAAATAAACATTGAGAAATCCCCACAACTGGGAATCTTCCAATATTTTCTATATCTAAATGGAAGTATAGTGAATTTAAACTAAAGTACATTAACATTTTTAAAGAGATGAACAGAAAATCATATTCCTAGAAATGTATCTTGAGTAGTTTCAGAGTATGAAATTGGGAAAGGAAGTCTTACCAGATTCTTCTTGGGCAGAAGAGGAGAGGGTGCCTGAACTGGTCTTATCCCATAGCCACACTGATATGATCTTGCATATCACCATAGAACCTTCATCTAGTGATGGATGGAGATAGAGACAGAGAACCACATTGGAGCACTGGACTGAGCTCCCAAGGTCCAGTAGAAGAGCAGAAGGAGGTCACGACCGCAAAGAGTTCGTCCACCCCATGAGATGGTGCTTCTGATCTAATGGGAGCTCACCAAGGTCATCTGAACTGGGACTGAATGAGCATGTCATCAGCATGGCCTCTCTGAATGTGGCTGACAATGAGGGCTGACTGAGAAGCCAATGATAATGGCACTGGGATTTGATTCTACTGCATGTACTGGCTTTTTGGGAACCTAGTCTGTTTGGATGCTCACCTTCCTAGACCTGGATGGAGGAAGAGGGCTTGGACTTCCCATAAGGCAGGGCACTCTGACTTCTTTTAGGATGGAGAGGGAGGAGAGGGGGGAGGAGGAGTGGGAGGGAAATGGGACGACAGGAGGAGATGAAAATTTTTAATAAATAAATAAATTTAAAAAAACAAATCACATAAAGAAGTGGAGAATATATAGATGCTATTTAGAAAGTGACACTGGAAAAATAACCAATATTGCAAAAGACAGACAGAAACAGATTAATATCTGTAAAGGGACTCATTGAAAACTGAAGTGTCTTTGAAGTACAGGCTCTTTATAATAACAGACTAAATAAGCACTTTCCAGTTTGCACTCTTTCAAGGATCTAGCCCACTACACACACTCTCTGCATTCCATGCCTACCTTACAAGTCTTGATTGGTGTACACCAGCTCTTCCAGTGGTCATTACTGCTGCTGTTTCTTCTCAGCCATCTGCTTACAGAAAGATCAGGTGAGTTTTTACAGTACAGAGGTCAGAGATAGAGAGCTAAGAAGAAGGGGCATTATGAAACTTTCATATGCCCCAGGGTTTGGATTCTCAAAGGGCCTCATTAGTTAAATTATCTGTTGTTTACACTCCCCAAACTATTGAGTTCCCTTGGGGTACAAAGGAAGGTTGAAAATTGTGTCAGTTTTGTGTGTGTGTATAGTTAATCACAAAATGAGACTGATTTTTTCTGCAAGAAACAGCTCTTTGTTTAGGTTTAATTAAAAATCATACTTTGATCCCAAAGAAAATGTCAGTTCTACAAAAATCAATCCATGACAAACAATAGCATGTCTTTTCTAACAATAATGCCAAATTGTGAAATATTATATCTATTCTATTACAAAGAAAAATGACACTATTTGTTGTTTTTTTTATTGAAAATTTCCCCCTCCTACCCTCCTCCCGCTTCCTTCCCCTCCCACCACTCCCTCTTCTTCTCCCCCTCCCACCAGTCCAAGAAGCAGTCAGTGTTCCCTACCCTATGGGAAATTCAGGTTCTCCCCACTCCCCCCAGGTCCAGGAAGGTGATCATCCAAACAGACTAGGCTCCCACAAAGCCCATCCATGCAGTAGAATCAAAACCCAGTGCCATTGTCCTTGGCTTCTCAGTCAGCCTCCACCGTCGGCCACATTCAGAGAGTCCGGTTTGATCACATGCTCCATCAGTTATAGTCCAACTGGCCTTGTTGATCTCCCATTAGATCAATCCCACCCCTTGCGGTCCTGACAATCTTGCTCATGTTCTCCCTCCTTCGTCTCCTCATTTGGACCTTGGGACCTCAGTCCAGTGCTCCAGTGTGTGTCTCTGTCTCTATCTCCATCCATCGCCAGATGAAGGTTCTATGGTGATATGCAAGATATTCATCAGTATGGCTATAGGATAGGGTCAGTTCAGGTGCCCTCACCTCTGCTGCCCAAGGAACAGGCTGGGGGCATCTCCTTGGACACCTGGGAACCCCTCCAGAGTCAAGTCTCTTGCCAACCTTAAGGTGGCTCCCTTTATTAAGATATCTACTTCCCTGCTCCCACATCCACCCCTCCTCCATCCCAACCATCCCATTCCCTCAAGCTCTCTCTATCCTCCCATTCTCCCTTCTCTCTCCCCATTTTTCCTTATCCCCTCCTCACCCTCAACCCCGTGCTCCCAACCCCTGTCTGGCAATCTTGTCCATTTCCAATATCCAGGAGGATAACTATATGTATTTCTTTGGATTTACCTTCTTATTTAGCTTTTCTAGGATTATGAATTATAGGCTCAATGTCCTTTATTTATGGTTAGAATCCACTTATGAGTGAGTACATACCATATTCATCTTTTTGGATGTGGGTTACCACACTCAGGATAGTGTTTTCTATTTCCATTCATTTGCATGTAAAATTCAAGATGTCATTGTTTTTTTATCGCTGAGTAGAACTCTAAAGTGTATATGTGCCACACCTTCTTTATCCATTCTTCTATTGAGGGACACCTAGGTTGTTTCCAGGTTTTGGCTATTACAAATAATGCTGCTTTGAACATAGTTCAACAATGCTTTTGTAGTATGATTGGGTGTCACTTGGGTATATTCCCAAGAGTTGAATTGCTGGATCCTGGGATAGGTTGATCCCGAATTTCCTAAGAAACTGCCACACTGATTTCCAAAGTGGTTGTACAAGTTTGCATTCCCATCAACAATGGATGATGAGTGTTTCCCTTACTCCATATCCTATCCAGCATAGGCTATCAGTGGTGTTTTTGACTTTAGCCATTCTGACAGGTGTAAGATGGTATCTCAGAGTTGTTTTGATTTGCATTTCCCTGATCACTAAGGAGGTTGTGCATGACCTTAAGTGTCTTTTGGCCATTTGAACTTCTTCTGTTGAGAATTCTCTGTTCAGTTCAGTACCACATTTTTTAATTGGGTTAATTAGAGTTTTAATGTCTAGTTACTTGTGTTCTTTATATATTTTGGAGATCAGACCTTTGTCTGTTGCGGGGTTGGTGAAGATCTTCTCCCAGTCAGTGGGTTGCCCTTTTGTCTTAGTGACAGTGTCCTTTGTTTTACAGAAGCTTCTCAGTTTTAGGAGGTGCATGTATTCATTGTTGCTCTTATTGTCTGTGCTACTGGGATTCTATGTAGGAAGTGGTCTCCTGTGCCCATGTGTTGTAGACTACTTCCCACTTTCTCTTCTATCAGATTCAGTGTGATAAGATTAATATTGAGGTCTTTAATCCATTTGGACTTGAGTTTTGTGCATGGTGATGAATATGGTTCTATTTTCATTCTTCTACAGGTTGACATCCAGTTATGCCAGCACCATATGTTAAAGATGCTTTCAGCCGGGTGATGGTGGCGCACACCTTTAATCCCAGCACTCGGGAGACAGAGGTAGGCAGATCTCTGTGAATTCGAGACTAGCCTGGTTTACAGAGCTAGTTCCAGGACAGGCTCCAAAGCCACAGAGAAACACTGTCTCGAAAAACCAAAAAAAAAAAAAAATGCTTTCTTTCTTCCATTGTAAACTTTTAGCTCCTTTGTCGCAAATCAGGTGTTCATAGGTTTGTGTATTAATATCTGGGTCTTCAATTCAATTCCATTGTTCAACATCTCTGTTTTTGTGCCAGTACCTAGCTATTTTCATTACTGTAGCTCTGTAATAGAGTTTGAAGTCAGGGATGGTAATGCCTCTGAGGTACTTTTATTGTATAGGATTGTTTTAGCTATCCTGGGATTTTTGTTTTTCCTTATAAAGTTGATTATTGTTCTGTCAAGGTCTGTGAAGAATTTTGTTGGGATTTTGATGGGGATTGCATTGAATCTATAGATTGCTTTTGGTAGGATTGCCATTATTACTATGTTTATCCTCCCAATCCAAGAGCAAGGGAGATCCTTCCATTTTCTTGTGTGCTCTTCAATTTCTTTCTTCAAAAACTTGTTCTTGTCAAATAGATCTTTCACTTCCTTGGTTAGAGTTAACCCAAGATACTTTATGCTATTTGTGGCTATCGTGAAAGTTGATGTTTTCTGATTTTTCTCTCTCTGCTTCTTTGTTCTTTGTGTATAGGAGGGCAACTAATTTTTTGGAGTTGATCTTGTATCCTGCCACAATACTAAAGGTGTTTATCAGCTGTAGGAGTTCTTTGGTAGAGTATTTGGGGTCACTTATACACTATCATATCATCTGCAAATAACGAAAGTTTGACTTCTTCCTTTCCGATTCTAATCCCTTTGATCTCCTATGTTGTCTTATAGCTATTGCTAGAACTTCAAGCACTATATTGAAGAGGTATAGAGAGAGTGGACAGCCTTGTCTTGTTTCTGGTTTTAGTGGGATGGCTTTGAGTTTCTCTCCATTTAATTTAATGTTAGCTGTCAGCTTGCTGTATATTGCTTTTATTATATTTAGATATGACCCTCGTATTCCTAATCTCTCCAAGACCTTTATCATAAAGGGATGTTGAATTTTGTCAAATGCTTTTTCAGCATCTAATGAAATGATCATATGGTTTTTTTCTTTCAGTTTATTTATATGATGGATTACATTGATAGATTTTCATATGTTGAACCAGCCCTGAATCTCTGGGATGAAGCCTACTTGATCATAATGGATAATTTCTAATGTGTTCTTGGATTCAGTTTGCCAGTATCTTATTGAGAATTTTTGCAACTATGTTCCTGAGTGAGATTGGCCTGTAATTCTCTTTCTTGGTTGGGTCTTTGTGTTGTTTTGGTATCAGGGTAACTATAGCTTCATAAAAGAAATTTGGCAATGACTCTTCTGTTTCTATATTGTGAAATACATTTAGGAGTATAGGTGTTAGCTCTTCTTGGAAGTTCTGGTAGAATTATGCATTGAAACCATCTGGTCCTGGGCTCTTTTTGGAAGGGAGATTTTTGATAACAGTTTCTAGTTCTTCGCGACTAACAGGTCTATTTAGATTGTTCACCTGGTCCTGGTTTAACTTTGGTATATGGTATTTATCTAAAAACGTGTCCATTTCTTTTACATTTTCCAGTTTTGTGGCATACAGGCTTTTGTAGTAAGATCTAATGATTCTCTGAATTTCCTCTGTGTCTGTGCTTATGTCCCCCTTTTCATTTCTGATCTTATTTATTTGCATGTTCTCTCTCTGTCGTTTAATTAGTTTTGATAGGGGTTTGTCAATCTTGTTGATTTTCTCCAAGAACCAACTTTTTGTTTGATTGATTCTTTGGATTGTGTTCTGTGTTTCTATTTTGTTGATTTCCGCCGTCAGTTTTATTATTTCCAGTCTTCTACTCCTCCTAGGTGAGTCCACTTCTTTTTTTTTCTAGAGCTTTCAGGTGGGCTGTTAAGTCTCCAATGTGTGCTTCCTCCATTTTCTTTAAGTGGGCACTTAGTGCTATGAACTTTCCTCTTAGCACTACTTTCATAATGTCCCATAGGTTTGAGTATGTTGTGTCTTTATTTTCATTGAATTCAAGGAAGACTTTAATTTCTTTCTTTATTTCTTCCTTGATCCAGGTATGGTTCAGTAGTTGACTGTTCAGTTTCAATGAGTTTGTAGGCTTTCTGGGGCTAGTACTGTTGTTGAATTCTAATTTTAATCCATTGTGATCTGATAAGACAGAGGTGGTCACTAATAATTTTTTGTATCTGTGGAAGTTTGCTTTGTTACTGAGTTTGTGGTCAATTTTCGAGAAGGTTCCATGAGCTGCAGAGAAGAAGGTATATTCTTTCCTATTTGGGTGGAATATTCTATAGATGTCTGTTAAGTTCATTTGCTTCATTACCTCCACTAATTCTCTTATTTCTCTATTAGGTTTCTGTCTGGTTGACATGTCCATTGGTGAGAAAGGTGTGTTGAAGTCTCCTACTTTTAGTGTGTGTGGTTTGATGTCTGCCTTGAGTTCTAGTAATGTTTCTTTTACATATGTGGGTGCTTTTATATTAGGCGCATATTCAGGATTGAGACTGCATCCTGATGAATTGTTTTTGTTATGAGTATAAAATGACCATCTCTATCTCTTCTGATTCATTTTAGTTTGAAGTAAGCTTTGTTAGAAATTAGTATGGCCATACCTGCTTGTTGCTTAGGTCCATTTGCTTGAAAAACATTTTCCCAACCCTTTAATCTGAGTAGATGTCTGTCTTTGTGGTTGAGATGTGTTTCTTGTAAACAGCAGAATGTTGGATCTTGTTTTCATATCCAGTCTCTTATCCTGTGCCTTTTTATAGGTGAATTGAGTCCATCAATATTAAGTGATATTGATGACCAGTGGTTGTCGACTCCAGTTGTTATTATTTTTTTGGTAGTAGAGTTTGTGTGTTTCCCTTCTTTGAGTTGTGCTGGTGAAGGGTCGCTAGTTGTCTGAGTTATTGTATGCAGTGTTGGCAATGTTGGATTTCTTGGGTTGTGATTTTCCTTCTATTACTTTCTGTAAGGCTTGGTTTGGCTATGTACTGTTTAAATTTGTTCTTATCCTGGAATATTTTGTTTTCTCCATTGATAGTGAATGAAAGCTTGGCCGGGTATAGTAGTCTGGGCTTGCATCCATGGTCTCTTAGTTTCTGCAGTACCTCTATTCAGGACCTTCTGGCTTTCATGGTTTCCATAGAGAAGTCAGGTGTAAGTCTGATAGTTTTACCTTTATAAGTTACTTGACCTTTTTATTTTACAGCTCTTAATATTGTTTCTTTAATCTGTATGTTTTGTGTTTTGATTATTATATTGCAAGGGGTATTTTTTTTTGATCCCGTCTATTTGGAGTTCTGTATGCTTCTTGAATATTCAAAGGAATATCTTTCTTTATGTTGGGAAAGTTTGCTTCCATAATTTTGTTAAATAAGTTTTCCGGGCCTTGAGCTGTAATTCTTCTCCTTCTTCTATCCCTACTATGCTTAGGTTTGGTCTTTTTATTGTGTCCCAGATTTTCTGAATGTTTTGTGATGAGAATTTGCTGAATTTGCTGTTCTCTTTGATCAGTGTGTTTATTTTCTCAATGGTGTCTTCTGAGTCTGACATTCTTTCTTCTATCTCTTGTATTCTATTACTTATGCTTGTTTTTCTAGTCCCTGTTTGTTGCCCTAGATTTTGCATATCCATTCGGCCCTCGGTTTGTATTTCCTTCCCTGCCTCCATTTTTAGTTTTCAATTCTTGAACTGTTTCCATTACCAGTTTTATTGTTTTTTCTTGGTTAATCCCAGCACTCGGGAGGAGGCAGAGAAAAGGGGATCTTTGTGAGCTCGTGGCCAGCCTATTCTACAAGTGCTAGTTCCAGGACAGGCTCAAAAAAAAAAAAAAAAAAAAAGAAAAAGAAAAACCAAAAACAAGCAAATAAAAACCAAAATTAAACAACAACAACAAAAACAGTACTGGGTTTAAACACCCAGTATATAAATTGGGAACAATCTACTATTATTTGATTTTCAGAATTCTAATCCAAGTTCTCAAAGGAAATCTGCACTGGCTTTTTATTCTTACCACTTCAAACCTGCAGGCGACCCCCTCCAACTGTATGACACCTGCACGGACCCAATCAGAAAGACAAACTGTACAAGATACCGAGGGGAACATGGATGGAGAGCTAGCTGTCCACCCACAGCTAAGCCCTTCTGACTTGCAGTAAATAGAGACACTATCTGCTGTGCTTTGGGTGCAGGAATGGGACAGTTAAGGATGACTGAGAAGCTACTGCAGTCCTAAAGTCCACCAGAATGACCCCTGCCAAACCAACGGGTCCAGCTGCTATGGATGGACTGGAAAATGCCAGCAGGTGTGGTTTACAGCCTGAGACCAGACCTCAAGAGGGTGGTTTGGATTTCCTCTTAAGGAGAAAGGAGTCAGCAGGAAGAATGCCCAGATAGAAAGGTGCTCTGACATCTCCAGGGTCTCCAGGTGTGCCCTTGCTCAGCAACTGTGTGAGCCTGCTTGCATGCTAGTTTCTGTTTTGTGTTTTGTTCCAAATTCTAGCAAATAGGAGTCACCTATACAGACATCTCTGATATGAGACAAATTTCTGTATTCTGTCAATTATATTTTAGATAAATCCTGATTGGTCAGTAGCCTGGTAGAAAGCATAGGCGGGACAGGAAATAAAGGTGGTTAGATGAGAACAGGAGAATTCAGGGAAGGAAGAAGCCCATTCCTTGGCAGTTGTGAGCCCACCACAGAAGAAACAAAATGTGACTGCCTCGCTGAAAAAGGTACCGAGCCATGTGGCTAGATAGACAAGAATAATGGGTGAATAAATTATAAGAGTTAATAAGAAGCTTGAGCTAATGGGCCAATCAGTTTATAACTAATGTAGACCTCTGTGTGCTTTCTTTGGAACTTAATGATTGTGGGAACCGGGCAGGACAGAAACCCCGACACAAGCAGGCCCTCATGTTACACATCTCTCTGGTAATTATGGATTTGCACACCAAGGGCATATAATTATTCTGTCCTTTACAAGTTCACCTATTTCTTTTTCTTTTTTTATAATTTTTTTATTTATTATGTATACAGTGCTCTACCTGCACATATGTTTTCCAGGTCATCAAATTCAGCTCAAGGTCAAAAAGAAAAACTTAAAGTAGATTTGATTTTGGAAAAGTTTGTCAAAAATGTAAGTGCTGGGGAGATGGCCCAGTGATTAAGAGGGCTGCTCCTTTCTGAAGGGAGGCAGACGGGAGATAGAGCTGAGGAAGAGGAGAAGAGAGGGAAGGAAAACTGCTGGGCGGGGAAGTACATATGGCTCTTCAAGAAGAAGCAAATTCCATGCCAAAAACCCACATGGTAGCTCACAACCATATGTATCTCCAGTTCCAGGGATTCCAGTGGCCTCTTCTGCCTTTCGTTCGTGCCAGGCACACATGTGATACATAAGCTTACATACATGCAAGCAAAACACTCATACACATATAATAAAATGTACATATAATCTATAGTCACATATAATTTATATTGTTATTTGTAAAAGTTTAAAACAATTAACGAGGCCGGGCCGTGGTAGTGCACAACTTTAATCCCAGCACTCAGGAGGCAGAGGCAGGCAGATCTCTGTGAGTTCGAGACCAGCCTGGTCTACAAGAGCTAGTTCCAGGACAGGATCCAAAGCTACAGAGAAACCCTATAAACCCTGTCTCGAAAAACAAAATAAATACATAAAATAAATAAATAAATAAATAAATAAATAAATAAATAAATAAAATTAATGAAAGTCGATCCAAATCATGGTGAAATAAAAACCTTCATTTAACAAACAGATCATTAAAGCAACGAGAGCCTTGAACTCATCTATATCTGCCTGGTGCTGGGTCCCCAGTGCTGGGATTCAAGGCGTGGGGAGGATTCTATTATTGCTGTTCTTTGCTTGGTTTGTTCATTTAACCACCTGGAAGAGCAAAGGTCTTAAGACAAAACATGGAAATGAAGCTAGATTTCTCCTTCATTCTCTCTTTTTTTCCCCTCTAGACTCCAAGGAAGCACAGGAAATCCTCGGTGTCATAGGAGCATCCCTGTCTCAGAGGCCAAGCTTTCCAGGTGCTGAGTGCATTTTATGGCTCTATCATGTATGTAAGTTTATGTCCTTTGCACACTGGCTTTGAGACAGGGACTGTAGCCCTGTCATCGTAAACTGGCACTTCTTCTTCTTCTTGTTCTTCTTCTTGTTCTTCTTCTTCTGGCTTTAAAGGGTGCAGTGGGTGAGTTTCACCAAAACAGGAAGCAATGCTTTGAGAGCAATAAGTGGGGATACAGTGTGCACACTCTCTTCAGCCTTTTCCATGGGGATGATGAACTTGTGACCTTCTCTTCCTGTCAGGGCCTAGGGAGAGGATTGTAATCCTTTAGCCAGAAAAGAATGGGGGTCAGCTTTCAGGCTCGTTGGTACCACTAGGATTAATAGGTGTGGTGGTTAGAATTGGACAGAACATGGTGAACTTGTTTTCTTTCTTTTTCTTTTGTATTTTTTTTCTAGACAGGGTTTTCTGTAGCTTTGGAGCCTGTCCTGGAACTTGTAAACCAGGCTGGCCTCAAACTCACAAAGATCTGCCTATCTCTGGCTCCCAATTGCTGGTATTAAAGGCGTGTGCCACCATCGCCCAGTATGTCACTAAGGCTTGGTATTTAGCCAGTCTGGCCTCTCTTACCCTGTAACCCCAGTTTGATTCTGTAACCTCCAGAGGCATACAAATGGTACAAACTGCCCCCTCCGTGTGTGTGTGTGTGTGTGTGTGTGTGTGTGTGTGTGCATGTGTGTGAGAGAGTGTTTTCCTTTGGTTACAGTTTGGGTTTGGGGGAGGGATATTTTCTTTTATTGGGTTTTAGAGTTTTGTTGTATTGGGTTTTGTTTTTTGAAACAGAGACACGGTTTCTCTGTAGCTTTGGAGCCCTCCTGAAACTCACTCTGTAGGCCAGGCTGATGTCAAACTCAGATCTGCCTCTCTGCCTCCTGAGTGCTGGGATTAAACATGTGTGCCATCACCATACCCTGGTGCTTTTGTTTTTTGAGAAAGAATTTAAAGTTGGATGGGTGGAGGGGAGAAGATCTGGAAGGCCTTGTAGGAGAGGAAGAATATGATTTAAAGTTAAAAGTTTTTGAAGTTAAAAAATGGGGGGAATGAACAGAAAAAAAAAACTATCACCTCAGACTGCACACAACCTTCAAGACTGCCTGAGGCTGGGTTGGTTGTGTTCTCATTGAGTCCCTGTAGAGATGGGAACCAGCTTAGCAGAACAGACTCTAGCAGGTCAGGCAGCAGCCTCCATGCTGGCACTCCAGGCCTTTCTACTGGCTCCTCTGAGGCCTTTTGTTTTTGCTGCAGACTCTCCTGCCTCCACTTCCCAAGCACAGGAATCTGAGGAGTGCCTTGTCCCTCGCCCAACCTTCACAGAAGTTTGGAGGACCTTTAGAATTCCACTTGCACTGGGCTGTGGTTTGCACATTCCTTTAATACCAGCACTGAGACAGCAGAGAAACAATCTCATGAGTTCCAGGTCAACCTGAGATAAAGAGACCATTGTTATAAGTATTTTTTAATATTTAGTGTTGGGAATATGTGTGCATGACCCAGCACTTGTCTTGGCTGGTGTATTCATCCCAGCACTTTCAGGAGAAGCCTCTAGATTACACTACATTAGACCTATGTTTTCCATCAATGGAGATGGCACACATGCAGAATTTCCATGGACAGCATCATCTAAAGTTCATAATACTGCAAGAGAGCGAGTTAATTAGCTGTTCTTCCATTATTGATTCCTCAACTGTGTCTATATAGTACACTTATTGTTGTAGGGTCTTATGTCATATGCATGAACGGAGCCTCAGTCATCTCTTCTCAGACCTCATTTCTCCCCTGTAGATTGTGGAAATTCTCACACATTAAGATCACAATGAAATTCAGAATCACAGTGCCCAAGGCTATTAATGCAACAGCCACCCCATACGGTTCTTCCTAGTTCATAAAGGTTGTAGCATTGTGAATGCACTTGTTCTGCCATGTTGACATACTGCTCCTCTGGATGCTTCACAACCTGGTGCACATAGTATGGAGAAAGGAAAATATGATTAGTGCTGCTTCAGCATTTTTTATTTGCAGGACTTTTCAATTAAATATGTTGAAGAAGCATTGCAATATCTGCAATTTGTTGCTGAGGATGTAATTGAAGAACATTGCTGCACAGAAATGCTTCAGTTCATTATCATCATGGGGAACAAAAGCAAACCACCATTTCGTTATCTTTTAAACTGTATTAATGAGATCGTTTATAATGTTTTCAGAAAACACAGATTTCACAGTACATTCTAGATGCTCTGATAAAATGACTTAGATTGGTGAATGCACAGAAGTTAGATTCATTAATCACAGTTCAGCTGAGTGTTTTGAAAATCAGATCACGTGGATCAGTGCCCCCTGAGGTCATTGTCTCTTTTATGAATGAAGCCCTCAAGAGAGATGAAGACTGTTTCTTCTACTTGGAGAATATATGTTATAAGTTTTCTGGTTTGAATTTGCCAGGCAATATAATTTACCATAGACACAATAATAAATGTAATAAATAGATTGTTGTTGAATATTATTTTAACTAGGTAACTAGGCAAAGATGTGTTAAATTTGATTATTCTGCAGAATATTGCTGCAACTATGTAAGATGTGTTACTTTTGTTTGTGCTGTGTTTGTTTAACGATAAAAAGACGCGCTGCATTTGTTTCACATTGCCTGTCTACAGCATCTGATTGGTCCAATAAAGAACTGAACAGCCAGTAGCCAGGTAGAGCAAAGCTAGGTAAGGCTGGTGGGCAGACAGAATAAATAAAAGAAGGCTCGGCTGAAAAGGCAAAGACAGGAAGAATGAGAGAAGAAGGTGGAGAGAGCATAGGACATGCCCAGGGCAAGAAGCCTGGCAGTCAACAGACAGCCTGATATAAGGGAACAGTGAAAGGAAGATGGACAGAAGGGAGAAAGATAATGAGCCTCAAGGCAAAGGGAGATAGAAGAAAACAGGTCCCCAGTCACCACTGGACCCAGCCTCCCATTTGGGCTATGGTATTCTACCAACCCTTTGGCTAAAACAGGGCACACAGCTATCAACAATCTGATATGCTAATTGTAACATTTCAAGGGCTATGCAAGTAACCATTGAGCTGTTTCACCACATAAGAGGCATTAGCAATATTAACATGTCACACAAATGAAATGATAAAAGTGTGAACAAGACATTTGTTGTACTAGCCATAAGTCCTCCTGCTTCTTGAGCAAATCCTACCAGCGTGAGCAACAAGAACTGGCCCAGGCAGCATGCAGGCTCAGAGACCTTCTGCAGCTACTACACGGATTTCTCGGTGCTGCCGGAAAGCCTAACACTAGCCCTGCAGACTCTTGAACTTGCAGAGCCTGGAACCGCCACCGCCTTCTTCTTAAAATCCAATTTACTTTGTATTTGTAGTTCATCAGTTTTCCCCCACTATCTTTTTGTGCAAATCACTGCTGTAGCAATGGTGGAGGGCTCAGGTCACATGTATTTTTTAAGATTTATTTATTTATTTGTTTATTTATTTATTTATTTTACCCTCCCCATAAAAACCTTTTCTTTTCTTGTTTTTTGAGATAGGGTTTCTCTGTAGCTTTGGAGCCTATCATAGAACTAGCTCTTGTAGACCAGGCTGGCCTCAGACTCACAGAGATCTGCCTGCCTCTGTCTCCCAAGTGCTGGGATTAAAGACATGCACCATCACTGCCTGGCAAGATTTCTTTATTTATTATATATACAGTGTTCTCCTGCATGCATGACTGCCAGAAGAGGGCACCAGCTCTCACTACAGATGGGTTTGGAACATTTTATCGTTATTGGAAATTGAACTCAGGACCTCTTAAAGAACAGTCAGTGCTCTTAATCTCTTAAACTCTGAACCATCTCTCCTGTCCCATGTCATACATTTATAATCACAATCTTTTGTTTTCAAATTTATATTTTTCCCTCTCTGGTGTCTGAAACCCCTCTAACACGTCCTTATTTTATTTATTTATTTATTTATTTATTTATTTATTTATTTATTTATTTATTTATTTATTTTGGTTTTCTAAGACAAGGTTCCTCTGTAACTTTGGAGCTTGATGTCCTGGAACCTGCTTTGTAGGCCAGGCTGGCCTCAAACTCACAGAAATCTGCCTCCCACTGCCCCACTAGTGCTGGGATTAATTGGCCTGCACTACCACCACCTAGCAAAAGCACGCTATTTTTTAAATAGTCCATCCAGTTCCAAAAATGATTCATGTGAATTCATCCCACTGAGAAGAGGTCACCAGGAAGCCTGGATGTTCAAGCCTGTCATTTGATGGTGAATAAAGTGTGTCGAGCTCTCCTGAACCTCAAAGAAAGTGGAGGAAACACCTTATTCCCAAATTCCTCCAGTCTGCATTCTCTCAGCTGACCCTGGCTAGAAGAACTGAAGGAATCTGTGAAATGGGCATCATGAGTTATTGACTTCAATTGATAATTATTTTCTGCAAAGGCATTTGGGGAAAGGAGCTAGGAGGGGTTTAAGCTCATGCTATTCAAGCTACAGAGATAAACATCATGGAAAACAAACACTAAACAGAGTCAACAAATCTTTGAAAGCCATTGCCAATGTCTGTATCTCTATATAAACCATCAGAAAGAGGAGACCATGAGGTTGGAGATGATAATTCACACGTTGGGAGCAAGAATCTCACTAGTACAGTGTCATCCTAGATTCCTCCTAGAGATCCTGAATAGCCTTCCAGAGGACTCCCAATATTAATTGAAGACTCACATGTCCTCCCATAAAAAGCAAGAAATTTCAATCTTACTGTCATATACAGGTTCATACTTTTATTTGAACACTAAATAAATGGGAGTAGGCTGCCTTCTCCAAGTTTAAAGACATCTGGGCTCCATGGCTAGACCTTGTTCCAATCAGCAGAGAAAAAATTAATTTTATTTTGTTTTGTAAGAAAGGGTCTCAGGGGGGCTGGCTAAATGGCTCAGTGTTTAAGAGCACTGACTGGTTTTTCCTGAGGACCTAGGCTCCATTCCTAGCACCCTCATGGCACCTCACAACTGGATCTCATAGCTTCAAAGTAATGCACATAAAAGAAATATAAATAAACTATTAAAAATGAATGGTCTTAGTTCTAGTTGTCCTTGAGCTCACTATGTAAACCTGGCTGGTCTCAAACTCAGATCATTTTGCCTGTGCTTCTGGAGTGCTGGGATTAAAGGTATGCACAAGCACACCCTGACAAATGAAGATCACAATAGTAAAGATATTTGTGTTTCTCCTGTTATTTTTTATCAGGATTACCTTCAACTCATGGTCACTCTGGGATTCAGAATGAGACTCTGTCTCACAAAATGAACACAGAAACCACAGAAGCTGTTAAGAAAAAAATATTTGGAGGCCTCAGGGTCCCCTGTAAGGGAGCCCAGGCACCTTCAGCTCCTGCACCAGGCTTCCTGTGCTCTCCTGGATACCGCCCCCCCTTGCTCCGTCCATCCTTTTGTCACCGGATCA
>NC_022012.1:14158919-14163101 GCF_000317375.1 Microtus ochrogaster | reverse complement strand
TATTTTGATATCCTAAAGAAGCTAAATAAGAAGGTGAACCCAAAGAAAAACATATAGCTATCCTCCTGTGTCATACTCCTGGTATGAAACAATGGTCTGTATCTGCCAATTGTATTTTAAATAAATGCTGATTGGCCAGTAGCCAGGCAGGAAGTATAGGTGGGACAACCAGACAGGAAGTAGAGGCAGGTCAATGAGAACAGGATAATTTTGGGAAGAAAAAGTCCATTCCTCTGCAGTCCTGGCCCAGTCACAGACAGCAAGCAGGCACCTGAAGATCCTCTCCATGGCCAGTAATCCCTGGTAACCTTAGAAGACTACATAGGTACAAGTGCAGACTCAGCAGTTGAAAGATCATGTACAGACACAAGCCATACTAGATGGAAGAACAGATGACTTAGGCACTGCCATTACCCACACCTGTTGGAAGAACAAATGAGTAAATGCCAGCACAAGAATACATTCAACAAGTGTAAGAGCAATATGGGGCTGATAGTGATCCTTCAACAGTAAGACCTAATGCAGCTAAAACACAAGAAAACAGTCTTAATACTAACTTTAGGAAAATGGTAGTTGCTCTGAAAGAGGAAATGAAAAATTCCCTTAAGAAATCAAAAAAAGGACAAAGAAAGTATTGGAAGAAATCAATAAATCCATTAAAGAAACAAAGAAAGCCAAGAACAGTCAGATAGGCAAAGGAAACACTTCAAGACTTGAAAATTGAAATAGAAATAATAAGCAAAACATAAACTGATGGAATTCAGTAAATGAAAAATATGGCTAAGTGAACAGGAACTACTGATTCAAACATTACGGACAGAATACAAGAGATGGAAGAAACAATCACAGATGTTAAAGATACAATGGAGGAAATAGATTCATAAGTCAAAGGAAATGTTAAATCCAATCAATTCCAATCATAATATATCCAGGAAATCTGTGGCACCATGCAACGACCAACCCTAAGGGTAATCAGGGTAGAAGGAGAAGAATCTCAGTTCAGAGACACAGAAAATATATTTAACAAAATCAAAAAAAAAAATCCCAACCTAAAGAAGGACATGTGTATGAAGGTACAAGAAGCTTACATAATACCAAACTGGCTAGACCAAAAAACAGTCCTCTCACCCCATAATAATCAAACACTAAGCCAACAGAATGAAGAAAGATTTTTTTCTGACTTAAATAATTTTATTTAAAAAAAGGAAAATGTGGTTATGGAGATAAAGCTGAGCTGCCTCTTTATCCTACAACCATGAAGAAAGAACTTTAAGAACTGCAGATGAATAAGGCCAATAAGCATATAAAGGCAGATCTATCAGAATAACACCTGTCTTCTCAAAGGAGACCCTACAAGCTAGAAAGTTCTGGACTGATGTTTTACAGACAATAAGGGACCACAGATGCAAGCTCATAATACTATGCCCAGTAAAACACTTAATCACAATAGACAAGAAAAGCAATGTATTTCAAGACAAAACCAGATTTAAACAATACCTATCCAGAAACCCAGCTCTACAGAAGTGCTATAATAAAAACTCCAACCCAGCCGGGTGGTGGTGGCACACGCTTTTAATCCCAGCACTCAGGAGGCAGAGGCAGGCAGATCTCTGTGAGTTCGAGGCCAGCTTGGTCTACAAGAGCTAGTTCCAGAACAGGCTCCAAAACCACAGAGAAACCTTGTCTCGAAAAACCAAAACAAACAAACAAAAACAAAAGCAACAACAACAAAACCTCCAACCCATGGAAGCTTGCTAAATCTATGTAAACACACACAATAGATAACTCACATCAGCAAAACCCAAAAGAAAGGAAACTCAAACACTAAAACCACCAAGGCCAAAAAACCGCCAAGAATTAGTAATTTCTGATCATTAACATTTCATAGTATCAATGGACTCAATTTGCCAATAAAAAGAGATAGGCTAACAGAATGGATATGAAACCAGGATCTATCCTCTGTGGGTTACAAGAAACACACCTCAAACCTCATAGACAGACATTACTTCAGAGTAAAAGATTGGGAACAAAATTTCCAATCAAATGAATCTAAGATATAAGCTGGTGTAACTACCCTAATATCTAAAAAAATAAACTTCAAAGTAAAATTACTGAAAAGATATGGAGAAGAACATTTTATATTAATCACAGGAAAATCCATCAAGATGAAGACTTAATTTTGAATATCTATTCCCTAAATACAAGAGCACCAACATTTTAAAAGAAACATTACTAAAGCTTGAATCACACATCAGACTCAAACGGACTTATAGACTTATAAGACTACTATGAAATATTTTTACCAAAACACAAAAGAACATATTTTCTTTCAGCACCTCATGGAACCTTGTCTAAAATTGACACACACTTGGTCATAAATCAAATTTCACCAGATACAAAGATATTTGAATAACTCCTTGTATTACATGGGACCAGTATGGGTTAAAGTTAGAGTTCAGCAGCAATGCAAACCAAAAAAAAATGTACAAACTCATGGAAATGCTCACAACTGAACTGGGTAAAGGAAAAAATATAGAAAGAAATTAAAGACATCCTAGCATTCAATGAAATGAATCCACAACATACCCAAACTAATGGGACATTAGGAAAGTATAAACTAAGAGGAAAGTTCATAGCACTAAGCATAAAGAGTTTGGGAAACCTGGTGCTGTGGTGAATATCCTACTGCAGGGAGATGATGAACTGAGAGCTTTGGCAAGCTGGTAAACCACAACATGTTACACAGTAAAAACAGTTACTGTTTGCATGTGACTGCTTTTTTGATGAAGAACTTCCCAAAGTCAGAAACTCAGTGAAGATCCTGTGAGAGTTCATATAATGCAAATATGAAGATGAGCCACATTTGTATTTTGAGATGATAGGATGTTGAGATTCCCAAGCTATGAGATATATGCCATGGAAAGCTGCATACAGGGAGTGGAAATAGCAAAAGAGAGATGTGTATAAAATTTTTCAGGACTGAGCTCCCAAGGTCCAAATGAGGAACATGAGCAAGGAAGTCAAGACCATGAGGGGGGCACCCACCCACTGAGATGGTGGGGCTGATCTATTAAGAGATCACCAAAGCCAGCTGGACTGGGACTGAAAAAGCATGGGATAAAACCGGACTCTGTGAATATGGTGGACAATGAGGGCTGCTGAGAAGCCAAGGACAATGGCACTGAGTTTTGATCCTACTGCATGTAATGGCTTTGTGGGAGCCTAGCCTGTTTGGATACTCACCTTCCTAGACCTGGATGGAGGGGGAAGAGCTTGGACTTTCCATAGGTCAGGGAACCCTGACTGCTCTTTGGACTGGACAGGGAGGGGGAGAGGAGTGAGGTGTGGGGAGTGGGGGCAGGGGGAGGGAAAAGGGAGGCAGAGAGGAGGCAGAAATTTTTAATAAAAAAAAATTAAAAAATGTTTGGAAAACTAAAAAAAAAATTCAGGAATAGAACTAAGTAAGCTAAGCTTAGTTTATGGTGTCCCAGCCTTGGAAGAACTCCTACAGCTGATAAACACCTTTAGTAATGTGGCAGGATACAAGATCAACTCCAAAAGATCAGTCACCCTCTAATACACAAAGGATATTGAAGCAGAGAGGGAAGTCAGAGAAACATCATCTTTCACGATAGCCACAAACAGCATAAAATATCTTGGAGTAACTCTAACCAAGGAAGTGAAAGAACTGTTTGACAAGAACTTTAAGTCTTTGAAGAAAGAAATTGAAGAGGATACCAGAAAATGGAAGGATCTCCCATGCTCTTGGATTGGGATGATCAACATAGTAAAAATGCCAGTTCGCCCAAAAGCAATCTATAGATTCAATGCAACCTCCATCAAAATTCCAACAAAATTCTGTACAGACCTTGAGAGTACAATAATCAACTTTATATGGAAAAACAAAAAACCCAAAATAGTCAAAACAATCCTATACAATAAAAGTTCTTCCGAAGGCATTACCATCCTTGACTTCAAACTCTATTACAGAGTGACAGTATTGAAAACAGCTTGGTATTGGAACAAAAACAGAGATGTTGACCAATGGAGTTGAATCGAAGACCCAGATATTAATCCACAAACCTATGAACACCTGATTTTCGACAAGGAGCTAAAAGTATACAATGGAAGAAAAAAAGTTTCTTTAACAAATGGTGCTGGCCCCAGACCCAAAAAGATGAA
>NC_022012.1:14141701-14157970 GCF_000317375.1 Microtus ochrogaster | reverse complement strand
TCTTTCTTAATAAAAAAAAAAAAGAAAAAAAAATAAATGGTGCTGGCATAACTGAATTCAACCTGTAGAAGAATGAAAATAGATCCATATCTATCACCACGCACAAAACTCAAGTCCAAATGGATCAAGGACCTCAATATTAATCTGATCACACTGAACCTGATAGAAGAGAAAGTGGGAAGTACTCTACAACACATGGACACAGGAGACCACTTCCTATGTAGAACCCCTGTAGCACTGACAATAAGAACAACAATGAATAAATGGGACCTCCTGAAACTGAGAATTTTCTGTAAAGCAAAGGACACGCTCACTAAGACAAAAAGACAACCCACTGACTGGGAGAAGATCTTCACCAACCCCACAACAGACAAATGTCTGATCTCCAAAATATATAAAGAACTCAAGAAACTAGACTTTAAATAGCTAATTAACCCAATTAAAAAATTGGGCACTGAACTGAATAGAGAATTCTCAACAGAAGAAGTTCAAATGGCCAAAAGACACTAAGGTCATTCTCAACCTCCTTAGAGATCAGGGAAATGCAAATCAGAACAACTTTGAGATATCATCTTCCACCTTTCAGAATGACTAAAATCAAAAACACCAATGATAGCCTTTGCTGGAGAGAATGTGGAGTAAGGGGAACACTCATCCATTACTGGTGGGAATGCAAACTTGTGCAACCACATTGGAAATCAGTGTGGCGGTTTCTCAGGAAACTGGGAGTCAACCTACCCCAGGACCCAGCAATTCCACTCTTGGGAATATATCCAAGAGATGCCCTATCATACTACAAAAGCATTTGTTCAACTATGTTCATAGCAACATTATTTGGAATAGCCAGAACCTGGAAACAACCTAGATGCCCCTCAATGGAAGAATTGATAAGGAAAGCATGGAATATATATGCATTAGAGTACTACTCAGCAGTAAAAAGCAATGACATCTTGAATTTTGCATACAAATGGATGGAAATAGAAAACACTACACAGAATGTGGTGACCCAGACCCAAAAAGATGAATATGATATGTACTAACTCATAAGTGGATTCTAGTAATAATTAAAGGACATTGAGCCTATAATTCATGACCCTAGACAAGCTAAATAAGAAGGTCAACCCAAAGAAAAGCATACAGTTATCCTCCTGGATATTGGAAGTAGACAAGATTGCCAGGGAAAAATTAGGAGCTTGGTGGTGGTGGTGGGGTGGGTCTAAGGGGAGATGGGGAGAAGTGAGAAGGGGAGGATGGGAAGAGCTTAAGGGAATGGGATGGTTGGGATGGAGGAAGGGTGGATATGGGAGCAGGGAAGTAGATAACTTAATTAAGGGAGCTATTTTAGGATTGGCAAGAGACTTGACTTTTGATTGGTTCCCAGGTGTCCAAGGCTATGTCCGCAACTTGTTTCTTAGGCATCTGAGGATAGGGTGCCTGAATTGGCCTTACCCTATAGCCACACTGATGAATACTGTTCATATCACTATAGAACATTCATCTGGCGATGGATGGAGAGACAGAGACCCACATTGGAGCACTGGACTGAACTCGCAAGGTCTAAATGAGGAGCAGAATGAGGGAGAACATGAGCAAGGAAGTTAGCACGTGAGGGGTGTGCCCACCCACTGAGATGATGGGATAATCTAATGGGAGCCCACCAAGGCCAGCTGGACTGGAACTGGTGGAGCATGTGATCAAACCAGACTCTCTGAACGTGGCTGACAATGAGGGCTGACTGAAAAGCCAAGGGCAATGACACTGGGTTTTGATTTACTGCATTGTTATGTGAGAGTCAGCCAATAAGAAGCTAAACATAATGGGCCAAATAGTGATTTAATGAATACAGTATCTGTGTGATTATTCCAAGTCTGGGCAGTTGGGTGAACATGTAACCTCCCCCAACAGTCAGAAGATAATTTCTAGGCGTTCATTACCTCTATTTATTACATGGGTCCTGAGAATGAACTCATTAGCTGTAGTTGCAAGGGATTTAATTACTTTGCCATATTATTGGCCATTAATATGATTTAAAGACTTTTATTTTATTACATGGGGTGAGAACCATAGAGAAAAGCAATATGTCTGTCATCTGTATATACCCAACACTAAACAAATAATCATTTGACTAAGAAGAGCTTGTAGGTGACAACACCATTCAGATAATTGTGACTAAGGTATTTTATACCAATCTGATTAGATATGATATTTGTGACATTATTAAGTGAGTTTTGTACATAAAAATATTGAATGCAGGACTCCTCATATGTTCTATATTGTGTGTCAGTACTTATCAATATTCCCTAGAGTTTAAATCACATTGAACCTTTGAAAAGGGGGTCTCCGGATATTGCTTAAAGTCTTCTGTTTTATATTTGACTGTTTTTGATTTAACTGTACAAATAATTATTCCTCTTTTCATTAACTATACAAAGAACTTCTAAATGGTTCCTAACATCCACATAACAGAGTTCTGTAGTGAGAGACTGATAGAAGGACATTGTACACCAGAGTGCAGTGGATCTGATGTCCTATTCTGATCTTCATTGATTCTTATATGTACATGGTGCCTATAATCACATTCCATTAAATCTAACTTAAGAAAGGGATATATTCAATCTGTGCAGCAGATTTTAGACCCTTTGATTATCCCTCTGTATGTTAGAGAGAATGATCAACGTGAAGGGTTTATCTCCACAGTAAATACTCACTTGTTTCATTAGAAATTTCATTTTCTGGGCAGGGACTACAATCAAAACAGCAGGCTGACATTCCCTCCTGCCTGAACTTTCTGAATCCAGGACCACAATCAGCACTGCACACAGAGGGTGGCATCTGAGGAAAATTAGACACATGATGATATTAGGAGATCTGCCTATTCATTTTATAACTACTTTAATTTATCTCGATAAAATATCAATAAATTTATTTTCTATACACCAAAGAGTGACCATATTTTACTTAGCATATTATAGAATGCCAATTTATGTGAATGTGTAGAAACAATTTAATATAAAATTGATAGCATCACATTGCTGGAAATTTAGGAAGAAGAATGAGTTGTTCACTCTGGACAAATAAACATGACAGAGCATGCGAAGAGTTTCTTTCTACTTAAGTTTTGCAATTTGACACAAAGTACATTAAAGAGTTAGAGGGAACCATAACCAAAAGATTCTTTCATTGGATTAACCTGTCATTATAACTTCAAAACATTTTACTCATTGGTATTTGATGTAGAAGTGCCCAGTCTACTGTGGGCAATGCTGTCCCCTAGGCAGGCTGTATGAGAAATCAAGTAGAAGAAGCCAGTAAACAGTGTTTTTTTTCAGGATCTGTACTTTAGTTGCAGTATTCAGATTCTTGCCTTGTCTTCTTTCAACTATAACCCACAAGTCAAACCAGCCCTCCCTTCTCACTTTGCTTATGGTCTGTTTAATCACAGCAATAGCAAACTAGGACTAATGGAGAAATCTAAAACAGGGAAATACTCCTCAAATCTGAGACAGCACACATGAACTCCACTAAAATCACTCTGCAAAGCATTACATAGTGTAAAAAGACAGATGAATAGGTAGAGCCTGTTGCATTTCTAGTGACGAAGTGCTGAGTTGATGTGCACTGAGCTGGAAGGTGGAGTGTTTCCTGAGAATAAAGTGCTTGACAAATGCTGCAGTTACTGCAGAACCTGGATAAAAGTTAAATAACTTGAGGTTAATTGAATGATTTCTTAAAGTTTAAAATATCTTCAAATCATCAAAAACCTGGTGATAGGGCTCTTTATGCTGCTTCGGAAAGCTGCTAATACTGCAGCCTCACATTGCATGCTCTATTGAGTGCTGAGTTTAGTGTCGAAACTGCAGTGTCTCCTATGCACAGACTCTTTCATATTGTCCACAATATAATTAGAAACAAACATTCCTTTGTTTTCTGCCTCTTTGAATGAGGGTTTCACAGTGTAGTGGTGGTAGACCTCACTCCTGTAGACTAGGCTGACTTAGATCCCACAAGGATATGCCTCTTCTGCCTCCTGAATGCTGAAGTTAAACATGTATGCTATCAGAGGACATATTTCTTCCCTTCTTTTCTCTTTTTTATGGTTGCAATTTCCTTTTATACTTGCTAAGATATTAAGGACTATTTTGAATGATTGTGGAGTACATGTATGTACTAGTCTACTTTTTGCCCATGTATTTTGAAGTGTGGTCTCTATATTCATCTTTAGCTGGCTTGGACTTGTTATGTAGGCCAGACTTGCCATAAAAAGACAGGGCTTTGAATGTCTCTGCTTCCCAAGAATTTAGATTAAGATATGTACCTCAACATACAACTGGCCTCACTTAGGATTTTAATGGAAATTCTTGAGTTTCTCTTCTTGTAGGACAATGCTGTCAAATGCTTTGCCACAGAAAACATTTTTAAAGTTATCAGGCTTGAAAATATTAATTAAAGGAAAAACTGATTTTGTCAAGATGTGATCTTTCTTTTGTGCTGTTTTTTTAAATTTTAACTTTGGATGAATGCTGAAATTGTTATACGCACCTTCTGCACATATTTGGATGCTCCTCTAGTTCTATCCATGAGTCTATTTATCCGCCACATTTACATAACTGATCTGCATATGTTGAACCAAACTTGTATCTCTGAAATGCAGTCATCTTTACCAAAGGAGCAGATATTTCTGTTGTGTTGTTGAGATTTTGTGGTTTTTTTTTTTGTTTCATTTTTTTTTTTGCAGAATGAGGTTTGATATTTATTTAGTGGGTTATGGAAGGGAAAAGCACAAAAGGGAAAAGAACAGAGAGAGAGAGGAAGAGGGGGGGAAGAAGTGAGTAGAAGGGAGAGACAGAAACTGCCTTTTTGGGAGAGAGATGGAAAGGCCTGTTGTTGAGTTTTTTACTCAGGTTTAGTTGAGAATTTTTACATCTATGTCCATCAAAATGTTTAGTCTCTCATTTTTTATTATGTTACATTTCCTCAAATTTCTCCCACCCCATATTTATAGAAGTATTCTCTTCATGTTTGTAAGTGAGGTTTGGTTTTGGAAGTAAAAATGACTGCTGGTTTTATAGCCAATCTTGATGTTTGTGTACTTTGACTAGAGAATGGGAAGTTAACAATAAATTGGTTTTGAAAATTTTTAGCTAATTATTATTGCTCTTCCTATGAATTCCATAATAGTGTGAGAATGGTTGTGAATTCCAATAATTTATGTTCATCATTGAATTTTGTTCTATCTCTGTATTAGTTAGGGTTCTTAGGAGTAACAAACTTACAGAACAGAACTGTCTTTCTTTCTGTCTCTATCTCTGGCTCTCTCCTCTCTATATACACATATGCAATTTATTAGAATGTCTTGTGATCTAGATAACCCAATAATTGCTGGATATGAATGGAAAGTTTAAGAATCCAACAGCTTCTCAGTCCATGAAGCTTAATGCCTCAGCTGTTCTCCATTATACACTGGAATCCCAAAGAAATACCCTTAATGCCAGTGAAATAATGAACTTGGGAACAAGCACACAAAGAGCAAATGTTTTTTTCTATTTACTTGTATGTGATTTTAGTAAAGGGTGTATCCAAGATAAGAGGTGGATTTTCCTAAATGAAATGATCTGGATTAAAGTTGTGTCTTCCCAACTGAAAATCCAGATAAAAAACTTTCCACACTTAAAAGATCTCAATTAATAGCAGGTTCTCTCTCTCTCTCTCTGTCTCTCTCTCTCTCTCTTTCAGTCCTTTAGCCTTCCTTTCTATATGTCATACTTCTTTTTTCTTTATTTTTTGTTTTATTTTTAACTACAAGGTTTATCTTCACCCTGGCTGTCCTGGAATTCAATGTGTAGACCAGGTTGTCCCCCAACTCAGAGATCGACCTGCCTGTGCCTCAAGAGTTCTGTGATTAAAGGCATACACCACCCCTCCACTTTTTAAGGTGTTTTTTCCTATTTCAAAATATGGATGGATAAGAAGAGGATCATCCCACTTCACATTAAGCAAAAATATGCAGTTTTGCTCTGCATATTTGGGTTTCATTAAATTCTAAATACTGTCAACTTGATAAGCAAGAGGAGGCAACACAGTCTCCTTTTATGAAAGATAACTTTGTTGGGTATAGTATTGAATCTATATTTATTATAGATTATTTATATTGACTCTACAGATTATTTATATTATAGATTATTATTTATATTATAGATTATATTGAATCTATAGTTATGAATCTAACTTCTTCAGTTCTATCACTGATACTGTCCAATTTTCAGAGAGTTCATTAAGGAATCTACTGTAATCCAGGTGAGAATTACTATGAAATGGACTTCTTTCCTGAAGCCTTCAACTTCTTCTCTTTGTCCTATATATTTTGAATTCAAAGTAAACTATATCAGGGGAAGGTTCTCTTCTGATATAATGTGTTTGGTATTTAAATGCCTCCTTTTTATAGATAGCCACATGTCCCACTGTATTCTGGAAAGTCACTGTTACATATTATTGGATATATTGTTGATGCTTATGGTGTATCCTTCTTCTCTTCTGGCAATAGGTTAAAAATTGGATCATTTAATTTTATCCTATTGGTCTCACACTTCTTTTATTTTTTCTTATTTTTATCTTCATCATAGTTTCAGATCTTTATTTTCAGCCTGGTCTTCGAGTCTTGCCACCCTGTCGTCATCTTGAAGTATTCTGTTAGTGAGACTTTTCACTGATATTTTTAAGTGATTTCATTTGTCTTTCCTTTCCATATTTTAGTTTGAATTTTTTCATTATTTTGTACATTTGGGATGTATCTGTCACTTGCTCACACAGTTCCATATTGAATGCAAGTTTTTGTGAAATCCTTGCTTTGTTCTGCAGATTGTTTGACTTTCAATGTCATCTTTGAATTCTTTTTATCAGTACTTTTTATCAGTACTTCATTGAACACACTCTTGTTAAACCTCTGACTCTAATATTTGGAGTTATGTTGCATGGATGTCTTCATAGTTTCTTCACTTGTTTGTGTATTGAAATTTGCAGATCTAGGAGTATAGCCCTGGTTGCATTGTACATAATCCTCTGGATTCCTGCAGTGGATGTTTTCATAATGCTCAAGGGAGGCTAGCTTACAACACATGTGAAATATCATTGCTGATCTCTGAATGGACATGTAGTTCAGTAGTTAAACCTTCAGATCAAATGTCCTTATCACTGAGAATGACTCCTTATCACTCTGAGAAAGGATATTAACTGTAGATTTCATAATTCCTGAGCAAACTGAGATTTAACTTCAGATAAAGCTTGGAGTTTCTCTTGAAGTTAACTCCTTTAAATTTCTAGCTACTTTGTAGTTTCGGAGTTTGAATTAGATACCTTAAAATCACCTTCATGAGAATTCTTATCTATAACATACATAGAACCCATAGAAGAATATATCATTTATAAATTTTCAAAAGCAAATTTCTTTACTACCAATACCTCCACCCAAAGAGATAAGGAAATGGGATACACATTTGTTTGTTTTAGGTGAACTATGAAAGAATTCATGGGATCAAGAAATGTTCCTCTGTGAGAAATTTCTTTTACAGTATAAGCTTCAGGGCTAGAGAAATGGCTCAGCTGTCAATAACAATTGCTCTTCATGAACAGATGCAAGATTTATTTATAGTTCACCCTGTGTGGAACGAAGTTGTCTCCAGTTTCATGGAAATCAAAAACATTTTTCTGACATGCATATGCACCACACATTCCAGTACTGCACAGAAACATGTGAAAAACACTCATACCAACAGAAAAGAAAAAGGCAGAAATGTAAAACAAGATTGCAATATACAAGGTTTCTAAATGGGTCAAAAAATGTTATGTCAATGCATGGCTAAAGATATTGGCAATTTAGAACCTGTTGGCAAAAATACTTAAAGCAAATTATATAATAAAAATGAATGATTGGCATATGTTTACTTTACTCCTCCCTTACCATTAGTCTCAGTCTTTCAGCATCTGTGTCAGAGGTGCAGCTGAAAAGAGGAAAACCACTATGTAGTAATTAAAATGGGACCAACAGAATGTTTCTGAATTGCAGGAAATAATATTAAATAGTGGTAACCACCAGTTTGCTATTTTTTTAAAACCTTGAAACATGTTATGGTATGATAAAAATCACAGTATGCATGTATGAAATCCTGAAACAATTCATAAAATATCACATCAAAAAAGTGAAAAGAAGAAACATTTTGTAGGAGGCTAGAAAATGGCTCCTAAAGTGACGATCTATTTTTAGTAACTTACATGGAAGGACAAGTGGACCCATGTTACTGCTGTGTAATATAAGTCAGCACATTGGGTCAGACCTACCTGTCTACTTCCTGTGGCCCACTCTATAACGTCTTCATATAAATGGAGCTGTTGACCATGTGGGAAATATGGGCTAAACATTCCTATCTTCACCTTCAGTCCAAGACCATTTGGGAAATTCCAAATCTGGAAAATGTCATACTCTGGCTGCAGTTTTTCTTTCTGGTTCATGTTCACTCTGTCCCCAACTGGATTAGTGAAGTGGGTCTTCCTAAGTAAGGAGTACAGCTGAAAGACAGTCAGCATTCTTTAGTGAATGTGCCCTTCCTTGAAGTCAGAAAATATATTCTGATTTCATCTTCAATGCAACTCTCCTGAATGTGCCCATGTGAGAATCTCAATGAAAGCAAGTAGATAAGTGGAAATATAATAACAGTCCTAAAATTTCATTTTTTCCAGAGGAACTACCAAACATAAGCACAGACATATATGACGACACCAATTGTAAGTATTAAATATTCATAAACACATACACATCAGACTCATATTCATACATAGATACATACATAATGCAGGCACATACTATATACACATACATACACCTGAAGCCAAGAAAGGATATGAACATACAAACACACAGAGACAGACTTATGCACTCAGACACAGAGAAAGAGAAACTCACAAAAACATACACAGGCCCATACACATGCTCACAAATTTGTGGATAAATATGCACAAGGATACATACACAGATAAAAACAGCCATGCAGGGAGACATTGACAGAGACAAATTTATCCTCAAATACAAAGACAGATACATATACAGAGGAGCAGAAACACAGATATACATATGTACAACACATTCACCAAACACACTCATACACAGTAACACAAATATGTATAAGTGCAAGCACAACCACAAAAACAGACAAATCGTACACATGGAAACATATAGATACATGCACTGAAAATACACATAGGGAGAGACACACGGAAACACACCCATAGAGAAAGACTGACAAAAGGCCAATTTATTCCCACTTATACACACAGGTAGATTGGCAGATAGATAGGAACACATATTTAACATCTAAACAGATATACCCAGAAGTACAGAGAAACACACAAACATCCACCCTTACACAAAAAGAACCATCCATTCACACACATGTGAGTTTTCCAGAGCCCAGAGTTGGGGCAGATTCAGTTTAGAACACCTGTGCAAAATATCCTCTACACTGATTACCACATATCAGACAATTAATGAACAAAAGCTCATCTTTTAATCATGGAGAGGATTAATGAAGAAGACTCCCATGTTTCCAGTATTAGAACTGGGGTGAAGATAGTCAGGTGCTCTATAACAGAATCACTGATTTTCATTGAGAAATTGTGTCTCCCACTCCACAATGTTTGCATTTGAGATTTTCCAAAACTCTAAATTTAATTACTCAAGAGGAAAAAATGTTCAAAAATCTTTCCAAATGGGGAAATATATCATAACCCACTAGAATGGGATAGCTGAGACTCTAATAAAGACTGATATAGAAAACAATGAATATCATCAAATAGAAATATCACCTTCATGCAGTTAGACAGATGTTCTTCCTGATTGTCCATTGGCTGAAGAAGATTCTCATGGAGAGCATGGGCCATACTATACACAGCATTGTATATGTCATAGCTGTCATCACTAAAAGCCATGTCGAATGTCTGTGATTCCAATGAGCTGTTGGATGAGCAGTTCCTCAGTGTCTTACACATAGAAGCAGAGATTCCACAGTTAAAATTCATCCATTCCAGCCCTGCGAGGTATTTATCTGAGTATTTGAGAGGGTTCACTGTCTGGATAAAATTTCTAAAACCAGAAATCTCAGCATGGTGGTGTGCAAATGCTAGAGTCCCATGGAACAATTCAGGCAAGAAGTCACTCATACTTGTAGTGACTTCTAACTGTGAGGTGGTGACCCATATTTTCTGTATACCTTGAGATGTCCATATTCTAAAGTTTAAAGATAGAGTACTATCTGTTTCACCATAAATTATAATAACATTTGAGGATGACATCAAGATTTGGTTGTAATACACTTTAGCTCTTCTTATGAACAAATGAATGTTGAGCGGAATTATGTTAACAAAGGCAAAACAGAGTATATTTTTTTCCATTTCTGTTCTCAAATATGAGAGAATTTGGATACCCTGATCATTGTCTGAGATGGTCAGTCCAACCCAATTCCAGCTGAAGTGAAGTATGAGGGAGACCATAGCCAGAGGTAGGGATGTGTCTTCAGGGGCCATTTGATACAGAAAAGGAAATTGTTCACCATCACTCAGAGAAGGATGAAAGGGTCCATAGGTAAGCTGAAAAAACTAGGAAACAGGGAACAGTGTGTGGTAGCATGCACTCCTAAGGACTTGTTAAACCCACTTTTCTGCCAAGAGTTCTAAATCACACCCTTGCCTGTTACTCTTCCCTTATCTCTATTTCAAAAAGGTAAATACAGAAGTCCCCTAAATAGTACCCATGGACTAAACAGTTTGAGATAAGTGTAGGCCAGTCTCCTCTTCACACTTTTCATAGCCCCTGAGAGTGGCACCAATGGAGACAAGATTTCTTGCCAACCCATGACCACACAAAATCTCACCTGATAAGGATGGAGGCTTTGCATGGCTGTTGCATCCATAGAAGATACTACCCAGCTTGGTCCTGAAAGCATAACTATACATGTGGCCCAGTTTTTACAGTGATAATTAGGAAACACACCAGTAGTATCTTTAATACGTATACTGTAATAATATTGAATGCAAGTGCGAAATTGTGGCATAGTCTTACACCCACTTGGCAAAATTTCAAATAGTAAAGTCATATTTGGTAAAAGATCAGGGTTCCTGTTGACTTCATCCACAGAAAAAATTAAGGCCAATACAAACTGATAGTTTTCATTTTGTTTTCTGTAAAATGATACTGTGTTTAATAGGACAAATACCTACAGAAAATCATGTGCAATGAATACAAGGAATATTAAATGGTATTCCCAACCACACCCAATGTTTGAAATGAATCTTTTGTGCTGTGATGTTCAGATGATATACGAAGCTGGAAGCTTGAAAAAACTTTAGTATTTCATGAGAGTACATCTCCAATGAAAAAAGTTGCACCATCGTCATCTTTTACAGAGAACCTTGTCCACCTCTGGTTTTTGAGTGCTTGCTCAAAAGGTGAAGATAAGGCCACGGGCTTTGACCAAAGAGTGAACCTGGTCATGATTTTATTTTTAAATAATTGAACAATAAAAATGCACATGATGTGTGAACAATAGAATTTACTGTACTTTCTATGAAATTAACTGAATTGGCTAAGGCAGTCAAAATGTCTGATGAGAATAAAGTAGTATGGGCAATATTTGGCTCTTCTGCTAACAATTATTTATAATCAGTGGGTGATATACTTAACATATCCCATTCTATCCATCTTCACCTTTTTCTTTTTCTTTCTTGTTTATCTTTTTCAGTCATAAAATCTTTTTTAAGATATATTTTTAAATGTATTCAAATACCAGAGTTGTATTTTGTAAAGATGTACATCTGTATGCATCTGTGTGTATGGACAGTGTTGATGCACATTTAGGCCATAAATAATGAATGGATTCCATGGTTTTAAATGATCCTTTGTTGTAGACTAGACTGGCCTCAAAGGCATGGGGCTATACCTGCTCCAGGTCCTGAGTGATGAAATTAAGGGCATGTACTTCTTCCCCACTATTCTTCACCTATTTTATGTTTACACCAGTATGCCATATATTCACTCTGGATGTATCTGACCAACATAAAATTTCTTCTGGAAAATATCTTTGCAGATATCTTTCCAATTGTATAAGAAGTGGCAGTCCGTTCCCGACCGCCCAGCTGATGGCTAGCTTTACCTGAAATTATTACACAGAAACTGTATTCATTTAAGCATTGCCTGGCCCATTAGTTCTAACCTCTTATTGGCTAGTTCTTATGTGTTGATTCAACCCATTTCTAATAATCTGTATAGCCACTTGACTGTGGCTTAACTGCATGAGTCTAACCATCATCCTTCTGGGAGAGAAAAGGCATGGCGTCTTCCACACTGCCTTCTTCCCAGCATTCTGTTCTTTCTACTCTACCCACCTAATTTTCTGCCCTATCAAAAGGCCAAGACAGTATTTTTATTTAACCAATGAAAGTAACACATAGACAGAAGACCCTCCTACACCATCCAGTTACAATAACAATGGCATCCTACTGGGATTTGTATGTCCCGGTATTACATGTTTGCAAAATAGAAGACCTTAGTTGTAAAGTGTATGTTAAATGTTTATGGAGTTTCATGTAATAACAATGGGTAAGTAGTCAGTTGGAAGAGAATGATACCAATCTGTGTTTCTGTATATGGGAAGAATAATTGCTGTTTCTTCCTAACTCATTGTATATAATCTAACCATTAAATAAGAAACATACATTATAATTTTGAATAATTTATTCAAGTTAAATACAATCACTTTACCACTTAGAAATTGTACCACTGTGTTGTTTTATGTATGAAAATAGGTATTTATCTATATTTTTATGGAATAAAAAATTTAGAATATTCTTTATTACCACATAGAAAATATAACATTGAAAATTTCGATAATTTCAACAGGAATCTGAGATTAGAACTTGGGAAACTCAAACACTAAATCCTTTAATCTAAGTATTAAGAAACATCTATGATTTGAGACAATAAAGTGACCTAGTAGATGAAAGTTCTGTGTTTGAAACCAGCTCTTAACAATTGATAAAATCAAAATATGTATATTTCAAAAGTTGGTAAAATGGGCAGAAATAATTAATAAAGTGACTTACAGAAAAACAAGAAAGGTCAATGTGATATGAGGGTAAGAGAATAAACAACTTAGACATGGAAAGAAAAGACACATGCCTCTTAAATAATGGCAGTGGTGAACCTGGTAGGTATCTCCTCTATCCCTGTTATCAGGTAGTGCCAATTCTCAAATGGCACAACTGTCACTAAAGCAAGTGACAGCAGAAGTGAGCAGTCACCATTATTAGTGTCAGCTTCACTTTTCAAAGAATGCAAACCTATCATTTACATTCTATACATTCCTTCTTTACGCTAATGTTTGAGTGAAGAAATGGACTTTGAAATTGAAGCCCAGTGTTTGTGCATGTATATATGTGAACTATCAAGGACAGGAACTCATAGAAAGTTCAGAGTGGACTGACTTCCTACTTCCTGTCTTGATGCATCTTTAAAAGTTTTAGTGTGACCACATGCAGAGCATCTGAGAGAGTAACTAAAAATCTTTGTGAAAGCTCTCCACAGCTAGAAGTACCACAAATGTTAGTTGTCCTAGCATTGGACATAGGACACAAACATTGATGGAATGTCCATCAGGAGACTCCATTGCCATTTACTTATACCCAGTTAGGATGACAATAATTGAAATAGAATGGGAATTCTTTTGATGAGGCATCACCTGCTACTGTGCTGTGGAAACTGTGAAGAGGCAGGCTATATGTGATGGAAAAAGTATAGAGTCCTTCTTGACACAGCACCCAGTCTGGTAATTTGGAGGGTGTCTGGGAGAAAAATAGAACATTCTCTGGAAATTTAAACATAGAAAAATAACATGTAGTCTCTAAAAGAATGTGGTGTTTTTTATTTGGGTGCAGGTTGGGAGAAGAGGGCAGAAGATTCAAGGCATTGTTCAGTTGTTCATCCTCTTGGCCCCTCATGGAATATCCATGATGACATTTACATAGAAAATACAAAGGCACTTACTCTTTATGCAAATGGCCTTCCAAATACTCCACAGCATCTATTTTATTTATTGGGAAAATATAGAAGGTATAATATCTCAATATGTCACCATAATTCTCTTCATTCTGCTGCATTCTCCAAAAACACCTGGGATGAATGAAACTGGGCTCCTGAGGTAAAATGTTCAGGAACAAGAAGAACAAAACCAAAGTAAGCATGTTTGTCTGCTCTAAGCCTGGGCAGTTGAATTATGAACTTCCATGTAGATCAGCACATCCAGTCGGCACCTGGTTATCATCACCTGCTTTTATTTCTGTGGCTATATGAGAGCTACTTAAGCATTCACGAATCCTTTCTGTTTGTGTGAGTGCAGTTGTTTTTTTATCCATTGAGAAAACTTTGACACTCTCTTCCCTGAGGCTCTGCATCTGATTTCCAGAAAACATGTGATGAAATTTGGTTTATAAATAGATACAAGGAAAGTTATGCTGGTTTCATGACATCACTCATTATTGTGGAAATTATGCCGCTGGGAAGATGCCAGTTTGAGAAAATTTGTTCCCATGGCTACATTATCAATTTGTTTATGTTAACAACTTTAGAAATGATGTCAGTGTATTTCGTCGGATGATCCACAGTGAGACATGCATCATTGGTTCAGTAGGATTCACAAAGTCAGAATTCATGGCTCTGCACTGGGAATTGTTTCACCGAATCCATGTCAGGGAAAAGCAGCTTCATGTTTAGAGCAATAGAGCACCACACAGGACACACAGTGAGGCCTATTCTACTCAGGAGACAGGTTCAAAATATCTAACAAAAGACTATGCTTCCATTGTCTTGAAATCCATTAATCAGGGATAACCCAGACATTTTCTGAATCCTACTGCTCCACAACCACCCAGCTCATCATAGAACCCCAGTTCATTTCCATGTTGAATGCTGATTTTTTAAAATTTTTTATTGAGGAAAAAAAAAGTTTCCGCCTCCTCCCAGCCTCCCATTTCCCTCCCCCTCCTCCAGCCCCTCTCCTCCTTCCCCCACTCCTCTTCCCCTCCCTCTCCAGTCCAAAGAGCAGTCAAGGTTCCCTGCCCTATGGAAAGTCCAAGGTCCTCCCCTCTCCGTCCAGGTCTAGGAAGGTGAACATCCAAACTGGCTAGGATCCCACAAAGCCAGAACATGAAGTATGATCAAAACCCCTTGCTACTGTCCTTGGCTTCTCATCAGCCCTCATTGTTCGCCATGTTCAGAGAGTCCGGTTTTATACCATGCTTTTTCAGTTACAGTCCAGCTGGCCTTGGTGAGCTCCCAATAGATCAGCCCCACTGTCTCAGTGGGTGGGTGCACCCCTCGTGCTCCTAACTTCCTTGCTCATGTTCTCCCTCCTCCTGCTCCTCACTGGGACCTTGGGAGCTCAGTCAGGTGCTCCAGTGTGGGTCTCTGTCTCTATCTCAATCCATCTCCAGATGAAGGTTCTATGGTGATATGCAAGATATTCATCAGTATGGCTATAGGATAGGGTCATTTCAGGTTCCCTATCCTCAGCTGACCAAGGAACTAACTGGGGACTGAAGGCGAATTTAATTAATCCAGGCCAGTGGGTACAAGAAGACAATTTTAATATAAAAGCCCACTCACACACCCGGAGTTCAGCGATCCACCTTAAACCGGAAACAGGAAGCGGCTCCAGTGTCTGCGCGTCCCAATTAATTAGTAAAAACATTCGCCGGAGGCTGTCCCGCCCCAAAAGGCGGGGTCTCTCTACAGGGGACATTGCCTTGGGCACCTGGGTGCCATTCTAGGTTTGAGTCTCTTGCCAACCCTAAGGTGGCTCCCTTAACTAAGATATGTGCTTCCCTGCTCCCCTATCCAACCTTCCTTTATCCCAATCATCCTGTTACCCCAAGTTCCCCCATCCTCCCCTTCTCACTTTTCTCTCCCCATTTCCCCTCTCCTCTATCCCACCCCACATCCAATTTCCCAATTTTTTGCCCGGCAATCTTGTCTACTTCCCATAGCCAGGAGGATAACTATATGTTTCTCTTTGGGTTTACCTTCTTTTTTTTAATGCTAATTAACCCAATTAAAAAATGGGGCACTGATCTGAACAGAGAATTTTCAACAGAAGAAGTTCAAATGGCCAAAAGACACTTAAGATCATGCTCAACCTCCTTAGCGATCAGGGAAATGCAAATCAAAACAACTTT
>NC_022012.1:14123977-14128586 GCF_000317375.1 Microtus ochrogaster | reverse complement strand
CTGGGATGAAGCCTACTTGATCATAATGGATAATTTTTCTAATGTGTTCTTGGATTCGATTTGCCAATATTTTGTTGAGGATTTTTGCGTCGATATTCATGAGTGAGATTGATCTATAATTCTCTTTCTTGGTTGAGTCTTTGCGTGGTTTTGGTATCAGAGTATCTCTATTTTTTTGTCATCTCTATTTCGTTATGGCAGTTTTTCACCTCCTGTTTAAGGTCCTCTATTATTTTCCATATAGTTCCACTTAAAGTCGATTTCTTCTATTTCTTCTGGAGTAGGGTGTTCAATTCTTCTTGTTTCATGATCCCTTGATTCTGGTGATGTCATATTGCCTTTCAGGTTGTTGGAGGAAGTCTTTCTTTGGTGCCTGCCCATCTGTTCCTTCAAATGCAACCAGGAGAGTCCTGGTGTCTTGGTCCAGTCTTTGATGTGACTGACTCTCTGGGTGGATCTCCTCAGTGCTGGAGCAGGAACTGTTCCTGTCTGGATAGAACTCCTCAGCACTGAAACAGGGATGCCTGGTTGCCCAAGGACACCAAGGACAATGGGCAAATGTGGGGGGGCAGCATGGGGTTGAGTAGGACACAGGAGACCCTGTAGCACAAGCTGAAGGTGCCCACACTCCCTTGCAGGGACTCTTAGGCCATCCGGGTAGGGAGACACTCACCCCTCTGGGTGGATATACTTAGTGCAGGAGCAGGAAACTGTTCCTGAGCCAAGGACCATGCAGACAATAGGGCAGGCTTGGGGGAGGCTGGGTCCTGTATAACAAAGACACCCCTGCGGCAGGAGCTGGGGGACAGGGAGTGGGACAGGCTGCCCCAGGATAGCACACACTCACCCATCCAGATGGAACTCCACAGCACTGAAATGGGGATGCCTGTTAGCCCAAGGACACTGCAGACAAAAGGGCAAACTTGGGGAGCACGGCTGGGTCTAGTAGAACACAGGAAACCCTGCAGCACAAGCTGAAGGTGCCCACACTCCCTTGTGGGGACCTTCAGGCCTGCCGGGCAGACAAACACTCACCCCTCTGGGTGCGTAGCCTTGGTGGAGGAGCTGAAACTGTTCCTGAGCCTAGGACCATGCAGACAACAGGGTAGGCTTGGGTGAGGCTGGGTCATGTGTCTATGTAGAAGGAGCTGTGGGCTGCCCTGTGTCCCAGCTCCTGGCTGCCTGGCTAGCTTATGCCCCCAAATAACAACCCACAAACTTTTAAATACGTCTTGGCCCATTAGCTCTATCCTCTTATTGGCTAACTCTCACATCTTGACTAACCCATTTCTAATAATTTGTGTGGCATCATGAGTTGGTGTCTTACCAAAAGATAGTAGTGTATGTTTATTTTGGGCTGGAGCTTCATCATGTCTGGCTCAGAGAGGAGAGGCATGGTGATTGCTTCACTTCCTCCCAGTATTCTGTTTTGTTTACTCCACCTACCTATTTTTCTGTCCTATCAAGGGCCAAGGCAGTTTCTTTATTAACCAATTAAATCAACTCAAAACAGAAGACTCCCACATCATTTCCCCTTTTTCTGTCTAAACAAAAAAAGGAAGGCTTTAACTTTAACATGGTAAAATTACATATAACAAAACAGTTATCAAGTAAGAATTACAGTTACAATATTTGCATCTACTTTATCTTTTATCATAACTAAGGAAAACTATAACTATCTATATATTCTTCAACTCCATCAAAGACTCCAGAAGGATATCATATTACCTAAGTAAATGAGAAGTAAGCAAGTTACAAAACTCTAGAAATCACAGAGACATCTCCCTGCCTGGACAGTCACCCAAAGTTTCTCTGTACCATCGGGGCATCCATCTTTGGCCTTCAGGCCCATAGTTTCCAGCAGACATTTCCATGAAGTAGGAAATTTCAAAGGCAGTTCAGTCACTATCTGCTGTGTCCTGCAGAATGTCTTGCAGACTCTTTCATGAATCAGGAACACTGAAAGATTATCTCACCTTTACACAAGTTCAGCAGTCCTCTCTCTGAGGGTTCTTTGTATCCAGTTTATGCAATAGTCCAGGCAAGAGCAGTTTCTTGCCCAAATGGCTATCAAACTCCATAAGGAGCTTCTTCGATGCCCATTCTCCTTTTGAAGTAGATTGGTGCTGCCAGGAGCAGATGTGTCTCATTGTCATGAAAAGCCCTAAGTTATTAAAACATTAAATATCATATTCTGTAGACCTTGAAAGATATGAAGAATGCCTATCTTACTGGAATATATCTCTATATATCTAGAAAATCTGACTACAAGCTTGACTATTATTGATGATTATCCATTAACAACCTATACACATTACATTTTTACATGAACTACACAATCACAATACCTTAATCAATATCAGAAACACATATACATATAATAAGATTGGCCTTAAATTTATATCAATACAGTCAAATCCATACCAATGCAAATTATTCATATCTCTATCATATCCCCCTTTAAATGTAAAAAAAAGAACATTTATAAACAATATTTGAGAATATAGGCACAGTTATTTCTCTCCAAACTGCTTCGTGCTGTATAGAGGCGCTGTTATTCAGGACCTTCATGGTATAACCTGTCTGCTAGGTTCATCTCAGTTGGCAGTTGAATGAAGTAATTTTCTGAAGGTGTTCACAGCAACCTTTCAGGAGGGCGTGGTCTCTCATACCAAATTGGGATAGAAGCAATCTACAGGGTCTCATCCTCTGTGAAAACAAAAGAAGAATCTCTTTTCCCAAGTATCATATCCTTAGATCCAAATTCTGAAGTGAAGGTATTTTCAAAATATCTATGTTGGAAGTTCAGCAGCATTTTAAAGAAATATCTTTTAGCAGCTGTTGCTCCTTCCTTAGCATTCAAACAATTCAAAAAGAGCATAATAGTATACAGTATCAAGATTCTCTGTGTATTTTCCATCTTTGTGTGGCTTTATTTTAACTCTATTTTGTTTATTTTTACTTTTATTTTTTGAGACAGGTTCTCTGTATATCTTTGTCCTGGAATAACTCTGTAGACCAGGCTGTCCTTGAACTCTCAGAGATCCATCTGTCTTTGCCTCCCAGGCATTGGGATTAAAGGCTGTCCCTTGAAGTCTCAGAGGTCAATCTCCTTCTGCCTCCCATACTCAACTACTCTCTTTCTTCCTTTTTTTTACTTAAAGAACATTAACTTTTAGCCTGCATATACTTTTAACACACTGTAAATCATTTAAAGGTTTTTTGTTTGTTTTTGAATCCCTCTTTACTGTATCTCTCTCTCTTTTGCTGACCACATGAGCCTTTAAATTACTGAGCAATATGGGTAGGATTAAAGCCATGGCTTTTGAGGCTGGATCTAGCCCATTCCTTAGCTTTCCAGCCTCAGGGCAGAGGTACTGGCTGTTGCCATTTTTATTGCCACAACTCTATGGCTTTTCACAGTCCCTGCCAGCAAGCAAGCTGCAACACTCAAATGCTCTCTCTGTAGCTGACCTCCTGCCTCAAACAGTCAGAGTTTGCCCTGGCAGGATGGCCCAGAAAGCTGGCATTTTAAAACAGTACAACTTTTTTTTCCTGCTATGACTGAAAACAAACAAACAAGCATGCAGTCAGCTTTTATCAATACCATTTAAGTATTTCGTAGCAGGACCTCTTAAGAGCTGCAGGGTTTTGCAGCAAAAGCTGAGTCTGAAAGCCTCTCTTAGATGAGAGCTCTTGCTTGCCTCTAGAAAGCAGAGCAGATCCAAGAAATTGCTGCTACCAAGAAAAACATGCTTTACTCTATTCTTTCCCAAGCTTTCTCAAGATCTCTGTGTATTTAGTGCCCAACATTGGGTGCCATTTGTAGAAGGAGCTGTGGGCTGCCCTGCGTCCCTGCTCCCAGCTGTCTGGCTAGCTTATGACCCAAAATAACAACCCACAAACTGTATTCTTTTAAACACTGTTTGGCCCATTAACTCTAGCCTCTTACTGGCTAACTCTCACATCTTGACTTACCCATTTCTAATAATGTGTGTAGCACCACGAGTTGGTGTCTTACCAGGAAGATGCTAGCGTACATCCACCTTGGGCTGGAGCTTCATCCTGTCTGGCTCAGAGAGGAGAGGCATGCTGATTGCCTCACTTCCTCCAAGCATTCTGTTCTGTTTACTCCGCCTACATAATTTTCTGTCCTATCAAGGGCCAAGGCAGTTTCTTTATTAACCAATTAAATCAACTCTAAACAGAAGACTCTCACTTCATATCTACAACATTTTTTAAAAGAGAATTACAGGAATGAAGCTTCTTACAAAACAACTTTATGGAGATTTCCTGTTTAAACCCCAATCATCATAGCATAAGAGGGCACAATAAATATAAGATTCACTGTACAGCTTAAATTACAGACTGTCACAACCTCAGATTATTCTCTGATCACACTAGCTCTACAGAGTTAGATAGATTTCCAGGGGCATTGTTTCCCTCTTGTTGGCCAGGTCTTAGGTCCAAAGAGTGAAGTCTATTATAAAGAAGCAGTACAAATGGCCAAAAGACACTTAAGGTCATGCTCAACCTCCCTAGAGATCAGGGAAATGCAAATCAAAACAACTTTGAGATATCATCTTACACCTGTCAGAATGGCTAAAAT